>NC_048304.1:68145937-68235056 GCF_013100865.1 Trachemys scripta elegans
CCCCCACCCGCACCTCCTGCCGCCCCAGCTCTGGGCTCTTCTCCCCCCCTGCACCCGCACCCCCTGCTGCCCCAGCCCTGGGCTGTCCCCCCACCCGCATCTCCTGCCACCCCAGCCCTGGGCTCTTCTCCCACACCCGCACTCCCTGCTGCCCCAGCTCTGGCCCCCACCCGCACCTCCTGCCGCCCCAGCTCTGGGCTCTTCTCCCCCCCTGCACCCGCACCCCCTGCTGCCCCAGCCCTGGGCTGTCCCCCCACCCGCATCTCCTGCCACCCCAGCCCTGGGCTCTTCTCCCGCACCCGCACTCCCTGCTGCCCCAGCTCTGGCCCCCACCTGCACCTCCTGCTGCCCCAGCCTGGGCTCTTCCCTCCCTCTTCCCCCACACCCGCATCTCCTGCCGCCCCAGCCCTGGGCTCTCCTCCAAAGAAAGAATTGGGTGGACTAAATGGACATTGCACCTCTCTATCTGAAGCCTAGCAAGGCAGGTACGTGGATCCCACTAGGATTTAAAATGAAAAGTAAGGGAGGGGAGGCTCTACTAAACTGGGCAGCTTTAGATACAGTACCAGGCACATAGGAGGATTTACACTTCTGAGCCATGGAAGCAGAAATTGACTTTTCCAGATTTAGCTAATATTCAGAAAGGGAATCCAGCACCTGCCTTCCAGATTTGAACACCCTCAAAATTCAGAAGTGCTCACGCTCAATTTGGGCAGCTGTTACTTCATTTCTCCCAAATCAAATATACTGATCCACTGTAACTTGCTATAGGAAAAAGTAGAATAAATTGAGCAAGAAATGCTTCCCAGTGGTTATTAGGACTGGAATTGCTATTTTCAACAGCCATTGCTTTTATTATTATTATTATTATTATTTTATTTATTATTAAGTTTTTAGTTTTATTTGTTTAAAAGGAAGACAGTGATATTGCATTGGCAAATTCCCCATAGAAACAAAGAATGGAACAAAAGAATAATAAAGGCACCTCAACTTTTCCTCATTTATGTAGGACAGTCTTATAATATGCATCCAGATAGCCTTCAATCACACAAGCTGAAAATTGTTCCACTTTACTGCAGTTCTGTAACCATATGAGAGCCAATCCTGTCTGTGTTCTGTGCACATCCAAAATTCCTGCTGAATGACCCGCCCTGGGAGCGAGTTACCAGTGACCCAGGGCTGGGGCAGCAGGAGGGTGCAGTGGGTGGGAGGGGGGCAGCCAACATTTTTTTTGCTTGGGGCAGCAAAAAACCTAGAGGCGGCCCTGGTTCAGAGCAAAACTTGAAGTGATGTTCACCCCCTATTTTCCTCCTTCTGCTGTGTAGAAATATTTTAGATGGACGGCACGTATATGGTCATGCAAATCTAACCATTTAATATTAAAATGGTGGAACAGTTCCTATTAAAGCACCATCCTGCAAATCCTTCATCATGGGAGCAGTCCTTAGAAATGGTGGGAAACCTAAGTGGTTTCTCTTCATATTTCAGACCTGTTAAATCTCCCAGACTGGCCAGATGACTCCTCTTTTTGGCCACTTTTTGTACTACTCCTCACTTCAATCTTACAAGTTGGAAAGCTGCAAGAGCTCACGAGGCTACACCTCTGTCTATAGAGACATAGCCTGGAGGACGCTAACCATAGAAGGCATCTTAGAGTATGATCTGTCAACCTCCCCATGGCTATAGACCGGAGTCGGCAATGTTCGGCACGCGGCTTGCCAGGGTAAGCACCCTAGTGGGCTGGGCCAGTTTATTTACCTGCTGACGTGGCAGGTTCGGCCGATCGCGGCCCCCACTCGCCGCGGTTCGCCGTCCCGGGCCAATGGGGGCGGCGGGAAGCGGCGCAGGCCGAGGGATGTGCTGGCCGCGGCTTCCTGCCACCCCCATTGGCCCGGGACGGTGAACCCCGGCGAGTGGGGGCCGCGATCGGCTGAACCTGCCGCATCAGCAGGTAAATAAACTGGCCTGGCCCGCTAGGGTGCTTACCCTGGCAAGCCGCGTGCCGAACGTTGCCGACCCCTGCTATAGACTCAGACCCTATGGCCAGAGAGCTGCTGGACAATGCTGTAGCCACCTGTCTGTAACCATAGGGGCCAGGGACCAGAGTAACCAGGGAACAACAGCTAGTGGCCAGGGAGCAGTAACAAGGGAGCAACAGGCCAAGGCAAAGAAGCCTTCCAACCACAGCCTGCCATCCATTCCAGAAAAAGGAGCAACTAGTTACTTGGGTATCAGGCCAAGAAGATGCCAGAGACAGCCAGGTGTTAACTAGTCAGCAGGAGCTATTAGCAACAAGTCAGCAACAGGTCCTGCATTGCACACTCCATGGAGAAATTTGTGCTACAACAAACAGAAGAAGAAGAGTGTTTTAAGTATGAGATGGGAACAGCAACAGGTTGGCTATAGATGCCAACCAATGAAATCTAGGCGGGAGATGACTAACAAAAATGCCCTTTACTCCTCTGCTTCCTACTGAGTTACCAGTGGCTCCTGGTAACTCAGCAGGTTGAGGCAGGAGCTGCAGCCCTAAGAAGCTTGTGCAGGTAGAACTCCAGGTCTTGTACCCTGTAATGTGAGGGTAGATGCAGAGCAGTGGCCACGTTAGCTTGGATCACTGCTTGGGTGGGGATCCCCCCCCCCTTTTTTTTTTTTTTTTTTTGACAAATATAATCTCTCCTGCTAACTACTGTCTGACATGCATTAGGAAGAAACTTCCCCCCTTGGGACCATAACATGTAGGTAATACTGAAAGAGGGGGGAATGGTTAAAAGTCAGAAGGATGTATCTGTTTTACAGAAAGATCTTTGTTCGGTGTATGGAATCAGAGCTGAAATATGAAATCTAATGTGCCTAAGAGCAAAGGGATGAGTTTTGATAGACAAAGCTAAGTGCCATATACGTGGCATTGAATTAGTTAATATGGAAGAGGAAAAAGATCTAGATATCTTGCTATACCCATCTGTTAAATTCAATCTAGTGTGCACCAGTGTAGAAGGCTAATAAAATATTGGCTTGTGTCAAGGGGCATATTATATAAGTCTAAGCATACTGTGCTGATATTTTATGAAGTAGTGTTCAATTTTGGTCCCTTTCTTGAAGAAAAATGTGATTACGATGGACAGAATACAGTGTAAGGCAAGGAGAGATTAATGGAATGGAGAGTCTTGCATATGAGGAATGATTGACAAAACTGGGACTTTGCCTTGAGAGAAGGTGATTTAAGAGGTGACATGACTGAAGTATTAAACTAGCTAAGGATTATTATAAAATTAGGCATGATTATCTGTTTGAGGGCATTGGAAAGGCCAGATCTAGGGGACATTGGTTTAAAATGGGAGAATATATGCAAAAAAATGTAAGGAGTTATTGTTTTAGAATGAACATGGTAATATAGATGGAACAAAGAGGGTTCTTAAGTCTTTCCAGGTTGTGCTTGTGAGAATTTTTAGAGCAGTTGCAATTATAATTGATTACTATAAATATCAATTACAATGTATAGATGCTTCCACCAGGTGGCTTTTAAGCACCTTGATTAATTCAAAACTCAACTATAATAAAGCAAAAGCACCTGATCTCTTACTCTGTGATCAAAAACCTAATTCTACATACAAACATGACTCAGACACCAAACTAAAAAGAAAACACAGAGCAGTGCCCTAAAGGGATGTTACTCTTTTGGGTGTAGATTTGAACAGCATTCCTGAATAATAGACACTCACAGGAGACATCCCTGTTTCATACTCTTGAGCTCTTGTGTGTCAGGAGTTTCAACACTACCTGTCCCAGTTTTACATAATAGACCAAATTATTTCCTGTGGAGTAACTTGTGTTTTGGAAAGTTAGGCTATGTACAGAGAACCAGGAGTATTTGTTTCATGGTTTTGTAAGCTATATGTTTTATAATGTTTGGAAGTTTTTTTTTGGTTGGCAGTTGTGCAAAAATACCCAAAATAAAAACCTCAACACCCCCCCCCCCCCTCAAGATTTGATTCTCCTACTTTGGATTTGTAACTCACTTGAAGTGCCTGATGCTCTGAGCCCAAACTGTTAAAAATCGAAATAATGCCTTTCCAAATAGCAATTACAATCCCATTAAAAACCATTCATGTGGATGTATTCATCACACACTAGATATACCCTATCACCCACACACTTTACTGAAAAAATATGAAAAGTGTGACAAAGAGGCTAACATATCTGGACCTTAGGAGACTAGGATCAAGTAAATCTCAGAGGTGAGGGGTCTCCTGCCAGTAGTCTCCTTCCACTTAACCAAGAGGACTCTAGCTCAAATGCCTACACCGGTCACAACTGTGGCTGTGACAGGCAGTTATGTAGGTACTCAGATCTCCAAAGTCTCTGTCCAGTGACATAATCAACAAACTATCCTTCCTCCTCTGCTATGGATACCATCTGACCATCCTCTAAGTCTAAGTTATGATCCTTGTTGACAAATACTAACTCTCTCAGTTGGAAGTATTGGTGTCAAGCTCACTACTATTCCACCTCCAGAGTGCAAATGAAGTGCTATTCTGAGTCAGTAAAACCAACACAAGAGACTTTAGGTGGGGAAGCAAAACTTCATATTCAAGTAGAACTGCCTGTGAAATTCTAGGTAGCAGTATGTAATTACCCAAGTTGGAATTCAGTCATAATGTCCACATTAATGCCATACTAGTGGCAGGGGATCTTTAATAGCCACAAGTCTTCAGGACATCAGCTTTACATTTCTCCTGAAAGAAAGCACATACAGTAGCACAATGACTCCAGAACAATGCTGAAGCATGGATTCATTTGTGCACTGGAGAGTGAAGAATTGCAAACATTCCTTCCTTGCGTGTCCTGGGTTTTCTTGTATAACACTACATCCAAGTACTGACCAGATGGGACCTTAAGTCACTTGAGATCTGATATGCTTCCTGAGGTCGCAAGTTCATCTAGTACTACACAGGGTTAAATATTTCTAGAGCTATGTCTGCACAAGGAAATCTGTGTAAGTTAGGAGCCTAAATACTCCTGAGGATCTGGCCCCAGGAGTTTTGAAGGACATGTACAAAACTATGCCATGCAAAAATTATAATAGAATGCCTGAGGTGGGGAGCCTATTTTCAAACACTGGCATCTAACAGGGCATTTGAATCCTACATTTTGGAAGTAAATAGACACTCATCAAATAGCTAGTTTTACATCACAAGTGCTAATTTTAGGATACAAATGTGGGATTTATGTTCTATTAAATTACTGTTTATGTATAAAGAGGGAAGTGAACGTGCTGCTCATATTTCCCTTTATATCTAAGCACGTAAAGGTAAAAAAAACCCTAATGAATTAGTTCACCACAAATGAAAGTGTTAAACATTAATGTAGGAGGCTTGGATTGGAGTCCTTTCTAAATGTTAGCAAGGAACGTCTGACTGTCTAAAATGCCTGTCCAAGCTGCTAATAGGAATGTTGATCATGCCATATGAAAGGCAGTCTGGCATTTGATACAGCTTTGCATTTTTAAAGCAGCTTTATATGTACATTGAATCTTCCAGAGCCACATTCACCTTTGCAAGTCCTCATGAACGTCAACATGTAGATTGCAAGGGTAACTTTAAAAAAAAAAAAAAATTCTTAGTTGGGGAAAAAGTGTTCTAATAGCCCAGTCGAATTTGTCAAAGCGCCAGTGGTATTTTTATCTTGCTTTACTTGTAAAACAATCCTATATAAAGGGGAAGGGATCATCTTCAGGTTATGGCCCTGGATTGGGGTTCAGTTCCCAGCTCCTCCACAGATTTCATGTGTGACCTTGAGCAAGTGGGTTAATCTCTCTGCCTCATCTGTAAAACTGGGATAATATTGATTCCTTCCCCCCGCACCACCTCTCTGTCTTGTTGATTAATATTGTAGATTGTTCAGGACAGGGAACTGTCTTTCACTGTATAGGTAAAGCAGCAAGCACACCAGGGCCCTGAGCTCTGTTGGGGCCTCTAGGTGTTACTATTAATGAATAAACACAGCCCCTTGCACTAGAGATAAAATTAAGGGGTGAATATGTTGGTAGAATGTAAAAAATGAAATCACTGGTACAGTAATTCTGCTTGGTTTATTGATGTCCAAGTATGTAGAACACACACAAGTACTCAACAGTCTTACAGTTTTTGATCAATTTGTCATTCTGCAGGTTTAATTAAAATGGTTCTAAATCAGCCAGCTCTGAAGTTACAACAGTCTCTTGTTGTACCTTGCTGGCTGTGTGTATTCTTAATATGTTCATTAAACTGCCTGTAGCTGTAAGTGTTTTTCCAATGAATACTTAGGCAGACTAAATCCTCCTCTTATCCTTCATGGAGGTCTTCCAAGGGGTGTTAAGATGTCAGATTTTGGCCCTGGATTGTGGAAAGTTTTGTGCTCCACTGATCTGGTCTGTATCTACTGTGACTACGTAAACACAGTACTTTCCTTTCCTGTAAATTCCCACTATTGTGAGCACTAAATCACACTCAAGTGAACAGAGATCGCTGTACCTACACTAGATTCCTTCTTATTGCTTACAGTTTTGACTGGAGGATATTAGAACTCATGCAGCTTAAGGAAGTGATCGCAACAGAAATGGGAGTCCTCTCCTTTCCAGCAATTTCACTGCTCTACAGCCAAAATGCTTCTGAAATAAATGTAGACAAACTTTACTAATTCTGGGTCACGGAGAACGAAAATGATGCTTAAAATTGTTGATTGGCTCTAGTTTTCAAGATATACTATTGGGTCAGTATATACGACCCTTGACTTGGGAAAGGCGGAGGATAAGTGAATTATAAAGGGAAGGGATCTCAGTTTAAACCAGAAATGACTAAAATACATCTTTGACTGGATCTATGAATAAATCTATGACTGGGTTTGGACAGTACTTGCTTTTTAGGCAAAACAATGAATGATGCAATCTGAAGCTGGTATTGCGTCATACATGATATGAATTGCATCGTGTTATTCCTAGAAGTCATGGATGATGCAATCATAATGAAGCTTACATCACTCTGCTGAACAAATTGCCCTATATCAGCTCTAGAAATCTTCCAGTGTCGTGCTCTCTTATTTGTCAGTGTTTGCTTTGCAAAGGGACACATTTCTGTTTAGCCAAAGTGAGCAGAGATGCCTCGTACTTGTGTGAACAGTGCAGATAACTTCTGCTATGTTTGTGGTGAAGTGACTTTTGCATCACAAAAGCTCAGTATAAGCACTATGGTTAAGAAAGCCTATCACCTTTATTTTGGCTGCAAAATTGGAGATCAGGACAAGAGGTGGGCCCCACACACATGCTGCAACACTTGTGCAACAAATCTTCACCAGTGGTTGACCAGGAAAAGGAAATCTATGCCTTTTGCAGTGCCAATGATTTGGAGAGAGCCAACAGATCATACCAGCAATTGTTACTTCTGCATGGTGCCTCCAGTTGGGAAAGGTGTGTCAAAGAAGAAAAAAAAAAAAAGTGGACTGTGCATTATCCAAACATTCCATCAGCTATACGCCCAGTACCCCACGGAGAAGGACTGCCGGTTCCTGATGCACCAGAATCATTCTCACTTGAGTCAGATGAGGAAGAGGATGAAACTTCTGGTCCTGAACCATCAGTGTCACAGGACCCACATTTTCTCCCATCCTCCTCCTCTGAACCACACCTCATAACACAAGGTGAACTGAATGACCTTGTCAGGGATTTGGAACTACCCAAGAGTAAGGCAGAGCTGTTGGGCTCCAGACTACAGCAGTGGAATCTCTTGGCAGGTGATGTTAGGGTTTCCATGTTCCGTGACCGTCAAAAGGATCTTGTCCCATTCTTCTTCATGGAAGGTGATCTTGTAGCCTGCAACAACATTGATGATGTGATGGCAGCCCTCCACATCGTTCACGATCCAGATGAGTGGAGACTGTTCATTGATTCATCGAAGACGAGTCTTAAAGCTGTTTTACTGCATAATGGCAATGTTTTGCCATCAATTCCAGTTGGTCATGCAGTCCATATGAAGGAAACCTATGACAACATGAAACAACTTTTGAGGTGCATAAACTATGACCAACATCAGTGGCAGCTTTGCGGCGATTTGAAGGTTGTTGCTCTCTTGCTTGGTCTGCAGACTGGATACACAAAGTACTGCTGTTTTCTCTGCGAATGGGATAATCATGCAAGAGATTCCCACGACATCAAGAAAGATTGGCCACTCCGACAGTCATTGGAGCCTGGGAGGAAAAGTGTTCAGCATCCACCACTTGTTGAATCAAGGAAGATTTTGTTACCGCCCTTACACATCAAGCTGGGTCTGATGAAGAACTTTGTCAAGGCCATTGACAAAACACAAGCAGCTTTCAAGTACCTCCATGGAAAATTTCCAAGGTTAAGTGAAGCTAAGATAAAGGAGGGTGTCTTTGTTGGTCCTCAGATTCGTGAACTTCTTCGAGATGATGCATTTGACCATGCACTGCGTGGCAAGGAAAAGACGGCATGGAAAGCCTTCCAGTTAGTGGCAATAAATTTTCTCGGAAACAACAAGGCAGACAACTACAGGTTGTTGGTGGAAAACCTCCTCAAGGCATACAAAAGCCTTGGTTGCAACATGTCACTAAAGAGACTTTTTTTTGCACTCTCATCTAGATTTTTTTCCACCGAACTGCGGAGCAGTGAGCAACGAGCGTGGCGAGCGATTTCACCAGGACATTGCAACAATGGAGAAAAGCTATCAGGGCAAATGGAGCCCATCAATGCTTGCAGACTATTGCTGGACAGTGACAAGAGATGCTCCATTTAATAAATACAAGAGACAAGCCAAGAAGCGCCGAGTAGACACTGAATAGGACTAAACTGTGTACATAATAGTTTTTTGCCTTTTGTTTCATAATAAATATTATTTATATAACCCTTTTGCTGATTTTTAAAGTATTACATAAACAGGACAGGTGAAATATTATCATGTAAAGCAACCATAAACACATGAAAAGACCTAGGTTTACAATTTATGATTAAAACTCTACTATCTACACAATATACATAGACATAAAATGTAAAAACTTAAATATCTTAGGAACAGTAGCCAATCAGTTGTTTTAATTGCCATATTTGAATTCAGCACATCAAAATACATAATAAATAGCACATTTTATCTCTGAAGCAGACGACTTCTCAAAAATTCTAGACCAGTGATATCTGCCAGCGATGCCAATAGAGAATTCACCTGATCATAATTATAGTAGCCTGAGAGCTAGCAGGATAGGCTTTCTAGGGCAGAAAGTTCAGCTCATTCATTGAGCAAAGCACTGCTTGTCACTTTAATCCTGACTCACCTGGATGAAATCCATCACCCCTGTCACACTCAGATGGATTGCACACAGTAAGTGGCTTAGAGATCTTGAAACATTTGCTGACCTGGCTGAAACTGCTGAACTTGTGTCTGTTTCTTCTCATGGGATTATTTTGCTCCATGTTGCCTTTCAATGTAATGTTGTTTTAGAAAGTGTCAGGATTGCTAAGGTTCATTGCAGCAATATCTATAGCTGCAATGTATGTGAGGATGTGATTAGTAGCAGTAAGTACTTGCAATGCCTCCTGGAAATTCTAACACTATATATTTCCATATGCGGTTTTCCTGATAAACTATAGCTTTACAATAGTGAACTGTTAACAAGTCCCAACTCTGCAATGACTTGTTTTTTTTCTTTTCCCCTAGGGAGGACAGTGCTATATACCTGTCAGGACTGGGTACCATGGGATTGGAGATATATGAACAAGTGCCAAAGCTGGATGCAGTGATTTTTCCTGCAGGAGGCCACTGTGGATTGCTAGCAGGATCAGCTGCTGCCCTCAAACATCTCAACCCACACATTGCTGTGATTGTAAGTTGTTTTCACCTTTCAACTGTGTATTTTGAGAGATTTATCCTCCTATCTCACAGGCTTCAGAAAGGTTCTGTATTCTACTAAAGTACTGGGAATGAGTCTGTGTACACTATAGACCGAAGTTATTGGTTCCCATGGTCATCCTCCATGAGAACGCTATTTTAGAATTTGGGCAGCCTGCTTTGTTTCTTGGTTAATTGTTTGGGTTTTTGTTAACTATGTAGGAACCTTTTTTTAAAGCAAATAAGACCAAACTCTTCACATTTAAAGTTTTAACTGACCTGTTTTGGGGCTGTTTAATGGATTTAAGAGTGTTTATTTAGCTTGTTTGAAACCTGTGTGATCTTATTAAAAGTCTTTAGTTGCCTCCAAGTTTTAGGACACTGTAGAATTCTTATTTGAAAGACCTTCAACTAGATAGATCCCCAAAATAGTATGGAGATTACTTAATCTTTACTCCTGGAAGAAGCAACCTATTCAGGTTAAAACTGAGGTCTCTTTGGATTGTTGTGAAAATTTGTCCATAAAATAAAACATTCATCCCAAATTATACACAGAATAACCCCTTCTGGCTCTTGGTGTAGAAATTTCAGCTAGCAGCTGTTGAAATTGTAAGTGGTGGGATACAACAGACAACATATTTCTGGATGATGCAAGGTTGCATAACGTTGCAAGTTGAATGACTTTAGCCACCCACAAATGTATAATAGCTATACAAAATTACTACCTGGACAGTTCTTAAAGATGGGCACCAAACTAAACCTTAAATGCAAACACCTCTGAATTTTAAGAAATTGGAATCAAGAGCCAAATTTTTAGGCTCTAGTCCATCTCTTCATATTGGTGGTGGTGGTGATTATTCATTATAAATTAGATTTATATATTAAAAACATGGGGATAAGACCTGAGGTCTTTGGTCATTTTTTACTCAATCTTGGGAGTTTACCTGAATAGAGAACTCTGAACTTGGCCCAAGGGAAAAACAAACCTATACTGAATATAATGGAAACTGGTATGAATCATTGACGAGACCGAAATCTCCAGAGGACCATAGTACTCAAGGCTGGAAATGTATATGATAATATTGATGCTATTCCATTATTCCCCATCCCTGGGCAAAAGGCTTGGGCACTACTTAAAACCTATTTTGAGGACTTAAGTGGCACATGGGCCTTGTGCTCTCCCTGTGCATCAGGGTGAATTTCACCCTGTTTTTGTATGTGTCTTATTTTTTCCTCATTTTGATGTAAAGTCTGCAGAAAATGAGGTGATGCCTGTTGTTTAAGATAGCTGGTGCCAGTGTGTTTTCTTCTTAGGGAGGGATGTAGTAGTCCAATGACTTAATTGTCCTTTCTTTCTATGACACAAAGGAACTGTTGGATTAAACATACATTTTTATTTATTTATTGCTTGCTCCTGTTACAATAGAACTTGATGTTATTTAAAAGGAATCTTTTATGACCACATGACAAGTCAAAAGGATCTATTCAGACTCCTTTTATGAGCTTATTCTCTCATGCCAAAAGTGATGAGAGATTTAATTTGATCTATTTGGAAGAGTTTAGCGACGAGAAATTGTAGAGGGACCACTGTCAAGGTAAAATCATAAATTAAAATCAACACACCACTTTATCCAGTTAAAATAAACTATTTTATTGAAAGGTTTTTTTATAATGTAAACAAATAGCGAATATTCAACTAAAAGCAAAATTATAACTCGTCTGTCATCTTGTGTCAGTAGGATTAGATTAGTCAATTTCATTTTGTTTTGTACCAGTACAATGCTGCTGTGTTTTGGGTTCCCATGTAGGGAAATGGTTTTGATCCTTTTGAAATTCATGCAAACATTTCTGTTCACTTTTACTTTTAACCTATTCCCATCCCTTTAGGTTTTCTTAAAAAAAAAATTAAAAAAATTGGGCCTTTACCAAACAGACAGTATATCTTTAGTACGAGGGAACAGCTAAAATGTAATTGGCAAAAAGGGTTCATAATGGTTGCTAATCATGATGACAGACTTTGCCTACACTTTTTACAGAATTTGTTTCCTTGGTGTTGGTGGTTCCCGTTGTAACTTGATCTACATAGTAGTTAAAGATGATTTTTTTCCTTCTTTCCCAGGGTGTTGAATCGGAGAGTTTCCCTGTTTTACAACAATCATTAAAGATAGTCCATCCTATTGAAGACCAGGCCTGTAGCAACCATCAGTTTTATGGAGGTAAAAGTATGAAATCAGACAATAAATGTTGTTATGGATTTCTACAATCTGTGAATCTTCTTTTCCAGTTGATCCACATCAAGTCTAACTGAAGTGAAGTGTCTCATGGGAATTGTCATGGTTTAATAAATGCTGCTAATAGCAACCCACGGAGCTGGACTTCACAACATGGATGCAATAATAAGACTTCCAGATCCCGCATTTTGATGCACAAATGAACACTTAGGGACATAAATGTATTTATTTAGGGCCACATTTTGCCAGTTGTATCACAACCAGTAATACCTTATTCCACTGAAATCAATGGGATAGCTTGCAAAGTAAGACATTAATCAACATAAGGGTGGCAGGATATGGTGATTACTTACTTAGATGTATAAAACAACAAGGCAGCAGCATTTGGAAATGGGGTTCCCAGTTTTGGGGTTTTGTCATTTAATTTTCAGAGAAACCTGCATATTAAAATAAACAAAACCCCCTTTTTAGCTTATTTTTTCAGAGCATCTCCTGCATTAAGCTCAATGAGAGTCAGAGGTCAACACCTCTGAAAATACAGCTGTGTCAGCATGAAAAATCTCTACTTCCTTCTTAACAATCTCTCCCTCCCAGCTCATGCACGCTCTCATATCAACTTGTGGATATTCCGCCACTTAATTAAACTAGAGATACCAAA
This sequence comes from Trachemys scripta elegans, assembly GCF_013100865.1. Classification (NCBI taxonomy): domain Eukaryota; kingdom Metazoa; phylum Chordata; order Testudines; family Emydidae; genus Trachemys; species Trachemys scripta. The sequence goes on from NC_048304.1 coordinate 68,158,696, forward strand.
ACCAAACTTCTTCTTATTGTTAATAATCCCTCCCGCTCTATACTCTCATTTGTTGACCACCCCACTTAGCCACTATGGCTCACAAACTTGATGTCCTTTTCAACTCCTCATATTTATTTATAATATATAATTCAGGTGCTGTTGCACAGTGAGAACCACATAATCACTGGGTCATTGGAGTCAATGGGACTTTGCAGGCGCTGGGGTGCAGCTGTATGGTTCTTACTGTAGGACTGGGGCCTTAGAGTGCAAAGTCTGTGGTCTCTTATGTTGGCAAACTACTTTTATTTGGATACAGAAATAACAGGTAATTAAAATATATATATTTTAAAAACTGCATAATGACAATGTGCTGTGTTTATTTTATTTCAAAAAAAAAAAAAAGGAAGAGTGCAGGGCTCTAGGCATGTTTGGACATCACTAAATAGCCAGCTTCACTTTTAACGTGTTGCTTAAATCTGCAGATGTGAGTGGACCTTGCTTTGGTACCAATTCTTTGCAGTTGACTGGGAAGCTTGTAGACAAGGTTGTTACCGTGAGGTAGGTGAAGAAGAACAATGTAGTGAATGATGTTGACTTGAATGGGTATTTGTAATTCGAAATACTGTTGTATGTTAGAGAGGGGCTATGTAAGCTCCTCCCTGAGGGCCTGATCAATCCTGACTTCCATTGAATTCCATGGTTTATCGATTTTTTCAATTAAAGTTTCAACTGCTTGGGACTGCAGGATCAAGCTCTGAGGTCCTGAGTGAACTCTTTGAAGTCAGGAACATTTTTTCTATTGATTTTTCTATAGCTCTTAAATGGGGAGATAACCTCCAACTAAGTGACAATAATACATTATGTTAAGTAGCATTTATCTTCCCATCTGCTTTGGCATTCATTTGACTGTATGGCCTTCAGCTTTATTTCATATAGTGTATTTCATACCAACTGTATCCCAAGTACTTTCAGGGTCATAAATAATATTTATGCAGTTATATATTTTAAAATGGGAAAGAGGTAGACACAGAAGCAAAGGAGAGAAAACCTGCTTTTCTAGGTTAAAATGGGGAGAGACAGGCAGGGGAATAAAGGGAGGCTCTTCCAGATAACAGGCATTGTGGCTGACTGTATGGAATTTGTAGCTGATGTTTAGCTATTTACCCTAATATATGATCAACCCATGGAACAAATGTAAGCCAGATCCATCACTGGGGTAAACTGGCCAGTTGAGGATCAACCCCTATGCCTTTTTCAGGGCAACTATGCTTGTATTATCTAGCTTGAGATAGTGCAGGTTCTCTTAGTGACAGCTGGATGAATAGTGGGGAAAATTATTCCTGGAAGTTTAAGCTAATCAAGATTCAGCCATGTTCATGAACCATTTATGTTCATTTTCTATGAACGTTTAAGCCCTCCAACTTTAGCAGTGTGAATATTGACAAAAATTGAACATGAAGCTCAGGTGACTTTTGAATTGTATATTCCACTGTAAAATACACAATTCTGTGTGGGTTATATAATCACCCAAACAGAAACAATGCCAAGTGACTTTTGTATATAAACAACATAGCATAAATTGCAAATATTAACAATCTAAAGGCCAAGATTTAGGTGTTAATGAAATTCATGAATAACTAAGAATAACACAATAAAGAGAATATTGGTGGGAAAATGGCAAAATGCGCACGTACACATAGTACCTTTTATCCAAATATCAGATGCTATAAACAAGCCCTATCTTACAATTGTTAATGACATGTTTGGTCCCAGGATAACAAAAGGGCTACCACATGTGAGTAAGGACTTCACCCATTAGTTAAATTTGGTCACCTTCATGGTGTAGGAACAGCCCTTTAGTAGCATACAGAAATACTATACAACAGTGCAGGACTGACTTGGATAAGTTGTTTTCCACTGGCTAACAGCAGGGGCAATTTAGGTAGGTGGGATGTACATAACCCACTGGATATTTAGCCTGGATGCTGAGGCTAAAGCCCCCTACTCTTGCAAAAAATACCGTGCAGTCAAGACCTATTTTCACACCCAGCAGTACAATTTCCCATAATGCTATAGTCCTAAATAAACCCACCAGGGGGCCAAAGAAATCCCTTAATACATAAATATCTTGTCTCGTCCTATTAATTCTTTTAAATTCACTCTGTATTTGTTCAGTTTTGATACTGTTCCTTTTGTCTTCAGGGAAGAGGACATTCTAATTTCCATGCTGAGGTTGCTGGAGTATGAGAGAGCCACGGTGGATGCAGAGGGGGCTATTGGACTTGCAGCCTTAGTTGCTGGGAAGCTGCCAGAGTTAAAGAGTAAAAGGTACAGCATCTATAACCTAGCTATTGCAAACACAGAGCTTACCAAGGAAGTCACATGAAAGAGAGTGTGCGCGCACTCTACTTCTCAGACATAAAGGGGTCTCTTATTCTCCTTTATTCTGAATGTTGAATCATCCACTACTGTCAGTGGGACGCTGCACTAGGAACAATTTGCTGAAATAGAGAGAGAAAGAGGGCCAGACCTTCAGCTGAAATCCTCTGTAACTAGGGGCAAAAGTAACTTAAAAGTCTTACCAGTACAGGGACCTGGCTCCGGGCCCCCACAAGGGACAGGGCCTCAGGTGGACAGGGCAGTGCTGGGGGTCAGCCTCCCACAGCCAGCCTCTTCAGCGTGGCCGGGCCCGTGCCACCCAGGGCTCCAGCGGCGATTTAAAGGGCCCGGGGCTCTGGCCACTGCTGCAATGGTGGCAGCTGGGAGCCCTGGGCCCTTTTAAATCACTGGGCCCTGGGGCAACTCCCTTTTTGCCCCCCCCCCCACCGCAGCCCAGGGGGAAGGGGGCAAAAGGGGCAGCAACATTAAAGTGCTGTCGGCTGCCTACGGGCCCATTCCAGTGCCCATTTCTTACCGGTAGGCCGGCCCGGCCCACTTTCACCTCTGTCCGTAACAATCAATGGAACGAAACAAATTGATCCAAAGGGTTCAATCCTGCAAGATGCTGAGCACTCTGGCCCCAACGTCAATCAGTGGCATTCTGCATGTGTTTAAAAATGAGCATATGCATAAATGCCGCCTTGGATTCGGGTCAGGATGTTCAGCACCTTGCAGGGCTGAGCCCAAGCTCTTGGCGTAGCCCATAATGTGTGTGGGTTATTTCAGTTATTTCAGTTTTGTTTTTTCATTGTGTGGGATCTCCTCTGGACAAAACTGATGTATTTGGTCACTTTGTAGGCTCAACAAGAGAATTATACTGGCAATTAAGTTATGGAGTAGCTCCTAGAAAAGATGAAGTGCAATAAACTCAAACAGAGCGAGACTGTAGTGAAAGAGAAGAAGCCTGGAATTGGGAGTGAGGAGATCTGGGTTCTGCTTCTTTAGCAGTGCCATAGACTAATGTGTGACTTCAAACAAATCACTTAGATTTCAATAGAGATAGGCGCTTAAATGTGATTGAGGATCTGGCTCTTAACCTCTCTGTGGTCAGTCTGCAGAATTGTGATGAGACTTAATGTTTATATAGCACCTTGAATGCATCACCCAAACATTCAATGGGCTTTTTCACTGTTACTAAAGTCCCTCACAGTGATTCTCAGAGGGGCGGTTCCACTGAGCTGGGCTTAATACTACTTTGCGATTGCTAGATGGGGGTCGCTTAATAGTTATTGATTCATCTTACTTGACAACATCGGTTGGTATTTTGATGGTACCCACAGATATCTGGGGAGGCTGGATATTCAGTCCCACAATTGCCTACAGAAAATACTGGACAATGGTCAGGCAACTGGTGTGTTGAGACCACTGCCTATCACGAGTACCAGTATTGTCTCATTGTTACCTTGTGATCTTTGTTGTTCCTTAGATTGCAAAGGGCTCTTTGGAGCAGAGGCCTTCTCTTTTTGAACAGTGCCAAGCACAACAAGGCCCTGGACAGTGTCTGGGGCTCCTAGGCACGACTTCAGTACAAATCATCATCCCAGTATTCTACTAAACAGAACTCTAAACTGTAACAACATTAAGGCCTCTAAAGCCTTAACTAGCCCGGGACGAGCCTCACAAGCTACATCTATGCTATGAGGTAGGTGTGTGATTCCCCTGCTCGTGTAGATGTACATATGCCAGTTCTCATTGAGCTAGCATGGGTATAAATAGCAGTGTAGGTGCAATAGCAGGGGTAGTGGCAGCGGAGGCACAGCTAAGCCATGCCTAGTACAAGCCTGCCTCAAACGGGTGATTACGTACTCAGCCCAGCTCAGCCGTGCATACACTGCAGCCACCTACGCTACTGTGGCCACACTGCTATTTATACTCGTGCTAGCTCGATGAGAACTAATGTGAGGATGTGTATGTGAGCAGGGAAATCACACCCTTAGCTCATAGTGTAGAGGTAGCCTGAGAGAGCACCTCTTTCCCTATGACACACTGCCACAGGTCTGGTCAACAGAGGCACTGATATAATAGAGGGGGTGTGGCCGACAGTTTGTTCTCATAAGGGTCCTGGGGGCTCTGGGAATGCCCTCCCAGCTCTGGACTGATAGATGCTCAGGGTACACTACAGCTCCATGACCTTTGAAGAGCAGTGAGAGGATTTCAAGATGAATGTGGGTATTGGTATTTAACTATGAGCTGCTGCTTGATGTGTGATACCATAGTGATGAGCACCATAGAAACTCCCATGAGGAAATTAGTAATTTTGTCTTGAGAGAAGGGTTTGAATAGTGTGCAGTAAATAGGGCCTGGGGACTGCACATTGAATGAGGAGAAAACAAAATATTGAATCACTACTTACTGAGTGAGCACTGTCCATCCTGTGCACTGAATGAGGCAGGGATCTTGTAGAAAAAATAGTCTGTGGCCATGTAATTAAAGATGGTAGCATAATCCATACATCTAAAGGGGCTGAATTAAGATTGCACAAACACCTTAATTCTGGCACTTTCTAACTTTTGAGTGCTTGACATTGCAACGCTCATAATATTCTTGTCACTTGGTCTTTCTCTGTGTAATTGTATATAAATTAAATGGAAATAAATATATCCCCACTGAGCATATTCAGCACCTCTCGCTGTCTTGGTCTTACACCAGTGCAGCTCAACTGCTTGTAACAGTGGAAGTGCTAATATTGACACAGCACAGACATTTTTACTCCCATGTACTCTGTGGAGCATGGGCTCCATTCTTTAAACAGGAGCAGGAAAAGGAGCACCTGTGGAACATCACTGGTGGAAAAACTCCAGACTGAGCGAGCTCCCCTCCAGGGCAGGGATATAATGAATGTACACTTACATGATGCCTTTCATCTGGAAGCATCCCGCACTACTTTGGAAGGCGTGTACATGGCGTCTCTCACACCAAAGAAATGCAGCCATATCTGCATTACTCTCTAGTATGACAATTCTATAGGAATTTCTTTGCATAAACAAGAAGGAAATAGTCCTGTTTGCTCTTGTCTTTCAGAGTGGCAATCACTATATGCAGTGGTAACTTGGAGCTACCTTTGATGAGACAGTGCATAGATCGTGCCCTGACACTTGACAACAGAGTCTGCAAATTTTCCCTCCTTCTCTCGGATTGCCCAGGAAATATTTCAAAGCTACTGGAGATACTGACTCGGGAGGAAGTGAGGTAATTCAGAATCCTGTATTTATAACCAGTATTACACTGTTGAGAAAATAGCACAATGGACTCAGTGTTTTTAAAGACTATTGCATGCTTATAAGTGACAGCTGAAGGCAAAGGGAGTAATCCAGTGGTTTACACAAATGACTAAAGTAACCCAGGGAATCTATGTATATAGCGCTGTTGTAGCCTCTGTCGAAAACCTTTCCCTGTCACAGGCGGAACATTGGTATGTGCCCTCCACAATATGTCTACAACTCTCCTGCTCTGGGTGGCTCATCAATGTTGAAATGTAGAATTTCATTGCTTCTAGTCATTGCGAGGCCTCTACTTTTATTAAAACAAATTTGAATTGCTTTCTAAGGCATATTGTGCTTGTCTCTCTCCTAGTCATTTTAATCTCTATATTAAATGCTTCTCAGAAGCTTGAAACAGTATAGAGTACAGGGCAAATCCTGCCTTCTGATGTAAATGCAAGTCCTGTGCACACATACAAAAGCTAAGTTTGGCCCTTAACCCTATAAATAAAATACATAGTTGTTAAAAGCAGAGGCATATCTATTGGTGAAGTGCTAACAAAACTTGCAGGCCAAGTGACTCCAAGGGGGAGTACTTGGGAGATGCAATGGAGAATGCAATTGAAAAAACTCTTCAGGGTTAAACTTCTACAAGGTCTTTCAATGCTGTCTAATTTTAGTGTATTATTTCTGTTCCTGGCTGCTCCCATCTAGCTGTTGCACTTTGGTTCAACTACACATATCCATTTGATTGCTGCTATAAATTTCCCAGATATGTGCTAACAATCCATTGATTTAAATGGAATGGTAATAGGATGACAGTGGTGCAGCAGATGTCATGAAGGGCCAGTAGCTATGGGACTAAAAGCATTTTAGGGATGTGAACAGCCTCTGCTATGACCCCATATTTATTTCAGCATATGAATACGGTTTGAAGTATATCACCCTTCTTTCCTCCGACGACACCTGGATGAATTTGTTTATTGCTCAAACACTTACAGAAAGCATTTGACAATGACAAGGATTTGCCCTGTTCTTTAATTTATGCTTTGTTTGTTCTAGGGTGTTGGACATCAAACAAGAACACATGTTTGTGATATCTGATCTCTTTACTATTAAGGTAAGGGGGGGAAATGCAGTTTGTCACTTCAGCAATGCTGGCCTCTCACAAACTTGGTTGTAATGGTAATTATAGAGAAGTTAGGACTCTTCTGCCTTCATATATCTTCACATAATCATGTGGGTTGATAAGGCATTGTAATGCCACCCAGCAGAAAATACAGACTTTGGAAGCAGGATGTTAGATAATCAGCAGTACTCTGTGTTATAGGACAACTTAATCACTGCGTTCTTAGGCGTATAAATAATCCATGAGTAGCTTCTCCTATCATTGAAATGCAGACAGTTCTGGGTGAAATACTGCAGCTATTGGTACTGCAGCGCTACGCTGGATATAACATCTCTGGTCTGGAAGTGATGAACAAGAGCATCCAGCTGAACTTTCAGGAGGAATCTGTGTAGATTGAGTGTAACTACCCAAACTTGGGCCAAGACCCCCTCTATGGCTAACACTGCTATTCTTAGGCCAAGTGTTATGGAATCTTTGATTAGAGGTGGGACCTCAGTTCTGCACTAATTTTTCTGGTTTTGGCTTGCTGGAAGTTCTGAAAAATAAATCAATGAAAGAGTCTGTTCTAGACAAACCAAAAATGGTGAAAAATGTTGGCCCATTGAAAAAAAATCCGTTTCCAGTCAAACTTTTAATTTGACCTGAAGGTTTTGTTCTGGGTATTTTTAAAGGGCACAAAATGGCCAGAGAATGTGGTGGTGATGGTGCCACTGGCCTCATTATTATTTTTTAACCTAGTGGTTATAGGGGATGTGGGAGACGGGGGTTCAGTTTTTCCCCTTTGCTTGATGGGGAGAAGAGTTTTGAAAAGGAGTCTCCTACATAGCGGGAAAGCGCCCTAGCCATGTGGCTATGGGATAGTCTCAATCTCTCCTGTTGAAGCTATTCCACTCTGTATAAATAAAGAATTATTGGAGCAGGGACCTGACCGTAGGTATTCCACATCCTAGATGAGTCCTCTCACCACCAGGCTGTAGCGTCATTATTACTCATTCCTTGCCTCAATCATTATTCACTGTCGCACACAATTGAATGATGTAGCTGAAATCAATGGGATATGTTTGATGATCTGAGCTCTAGGAGCCTTAGGTACTTTTGAAATTTTTTACTCTTCAACTGGACAATATGGAGTCATCTTTAAAGCCCCTCCTAGTTTTATCTTTTATATTTTTTAAACTGAAAGCTGGATTTTGCTGCCCTTGGAACTCGAGGTTTCTCAATTAGCTTTTCATGAAATAGTGCTTACCACTTATTTATGTTGCCAAATAAGTTGTACTAGATCATCTTTCCTAGTTTCTTGGCAGAGAATGCTACAAGAGTTTTCGTGTCTATTGCAATCTTTTCTATGGGGCTAGTGCATCAGAATATTGAAACCAAATATACTCTCTGACCAAAAAAAGTGTGCCATTGCTCATGTCTGCTTTTAAACATGATCTATTTTCATAGGCTTTCCGTTCCAGTAGACTCTCAGTTGTACTGCAACAGGATTTGGATGGCTATCTAATCTAAAGGTTGAAGTGTTTCACAAACTGAATGATCCTGATGATGATTTTTAACAGTACTGGAAGGGGCTGGAACACCTTTGTGATACAAGGGTTTTTTTTTATCCAATGCATTAAAGTTAATCCTCAAATTTAGTAGTTCTGGATTTTTTTCCTGAATTCTCAGAAGTCAAAAAGTAAAAGTTAGGTTTTCATAGCAACTTTAATTCACCCACATTGCACATACTTTGTATTTCTTTTCTTCCTGTGTTGCTCCTGCTTCAGCAAAGCACTCTAAACATATGCTTAAATCCCCAATCCCACAAGGATTTAACTTTTTTCAATGTGAGTACTGTGAAATTGGAAGTGAATTAAGCTAAATTGAATTAGGCCACTTTAGGTCTGAATGAGTGTCCACACAGGGGTTTAATGCAGTTTAACTAATCCACTTTAAATACACACCTTTTGTTAAATCACACTAACTTTCCAGGTGTCCCTGCATAGACAAGCACTGAAATACATACTCACTATTGTAAATACAGAGGTGGGATTCTCTGCCTGAACTATGGAGTTAACAATGAATGTAGTGGCTCATTCAGAGAGTTAAATCATTCCAGTGCATAATCTTGCCCAGGATTTACTGTTTCATTTCCAAGTAAGAGAAACTTGGCTTTAACTCACTGTTTATCATGATGATGGAGTGACTTTACTCACTGGTGGGATGCCTTGATGTACTAGGGTTGACTGATTTGGGGCATATCTGTGGAAAGATCTTTGTTGTTAGCCAGTTGTTGTGTGGTGATGGCTTTAAAAAAAAAGCTGTGTGTTCAACTGCACATTCTGCTTTTGGAAAAATCTCTGCAGGAACTTTTGTGCTGAAGAAAATAAGCAGGATTGAAAAGGGGGAAAACAAATCTCCTTCCTCCTTCGCTGCTGCTGCTGATGTGGCTTCATGAGGTTCAGCAATTACTTAACGACGTGACCTATGCAATGGGATTGGCTGCTTGTGTTTTTTAGAATGTGCAAGAGTATCTTCTGGAGATCTTCTGTTTTGCACCTCTGATTTAGACGGTCTTTACTAGTGTGAGATTTTTGTCTTGCAGTAGATTACAGATCACTGGTCTGGCAGCAATAGCAGTGTCACCAGGAGCCAGGTCATGTTGAAGTTGGTAGTTTTGAAAGACAAGATTTTTCACCTGTTAATAGTCCTTGGCAGGTTAGAAACAACTAGGAACGGGCAATTCCCTGAAGGATTTGTTTTTATGTGCACCTCATGTTTACACCCTGCAGAATTTGTTTATAGAGGATGGTAGTGAGCCATTTTTTGTGAGTTTGGTTGCAAATATGGGTTCTAGACCTTGAAAGACTATCCCCTTCCCCAGACTCTTCCCTCTCTGCCATTCCTTCCCTTCTATGCACAAAGGCCACAGATCTCTTCTGAGGGCTGAGAATCCTAGTCCCTCTCCCTTCTGGGGTATTTCAGAGAGGGAGTTTGATTTTTTCAGTGGGAGTTAGGTGCCTAAATGCCTTTGAGGAGCTGGGTCCAGGTGACCACTTTGGGACTCAGAGAGGGAGAAGGGAATGTTTTCCCCACTGTTCCTAGCCTAGGTTCCACATTGGACAGTAAAGTGTCTCTCTGTGGGTCTATACAATTCAGTGGCACCTTGAGAAAGGAGATCTGGAGCAGAAGAGAGTGGTCAGTGCCAACGTAGAACTACAGTAAGAAAAATGCAAAATCTTAAAGCCTCCCGATTGTGCTAGGCAGCAAAATTGAAGTAGTAACATCAAGGAGTGAAAACCATTAACATGCTTCCTCCAGCTGTTTTGATTGCTCCATTTTTGATATGGTGGGGTGAACTGTTGAAATGATTAAACGAGGCAAATATCCACCCAGTTTCCAAAGGAATGCGTTTGATCTCTTTGGGTGCTAACGTACTGGCATGACCTGCTTCACACTAGATGCAGTTTGGGAACATCTTACAGGCTCTAAGTATATAAAAATATACTCTTACCAAATCATTTAAAAAATCTAGCAATCCCTTCCTGCTTGTGTTGACATTGAAGAAAGATGGACAATCAGCAATAGCAAGCTAAAGTCTGGGTCAGACCCAGGAGAGAAATGGGCCTGCATCACTGTGGGCTTATAGATGGGGGGGGGAGGGTGTGTCTGAGCTTTGGAAGATATCTCCTAGTCAGAGGGTGAAGTATTGCTTCCCTAATCAGCTGGTGGCAGCTTTTCACAGCTGCTCCCTTTTCTAAATCAGGCTAACTCACTGATGGCTAGATTCTGAGCCCCTTAGGCTGAATACTGCTGTCCACCAAGAGTAGTCCTGTGGAAGTCAATAGACTATTTGTGGCACAAGCTACTATTCAGTTTGGGTAAGCATTGCAATCTGGTCCTGAGTTTCTCTCCTCCCAACTATTCCCCCAGTATCCAACATCGAGCAGTTTCTTGGGTGAGTTGCTGCTTCCTCCTCCTCCTCCTCCTCTCCAATCTCCTAGCAACCAGGGAGCAGACTCTCTTCTTTGGCATAACTGAAAGTCAGTCAGTGCGTGAAGAACTTTAGAGGGGCTGTGGCTCTCCCTCAGTAGCTTGCTTCATGGATCAGTCAGGGCAAAGAAGGGGGTCAGTGTTCAGAGGGAGTGATTTACAGTGGTGGGGATAAACAGTTTGCCAGTAAATCTAAGCATGTGCTGAAGGGTGAGAGGAGTTGGGGGCGGGGGTCTTAAAGAGAGAATATGATTGAGTCAAGCTCAAGATCTTGTTCTTTACCATCAAAATGTTGGATGGCCAGGGCTCAGCATATTAAAAAACAGCCTAAAGTTCTGAGATGGAGTGTGGTCAACAACTTGGCTTCTTGGCCACAATGAAATCTGCCATAAGGGTAAAGCTCATCTGTGTGGGAAACAGACTTTCTGAGGAGCTGGTCCAAGACTATGGAACAAACTCCCGCAGGAACTAAGGACCATCATGAACCTCCCCACATTCCACTCTAAGTGCATTTCTCTAACCTGCCTTCTCCAATACAAACACAGAGCAGCATGCGTGTATAAAAGAAAACCCTTCCAAGCCAAAGCACTGCCCTGCACACACAATTCTCCCCTTGGGAAGAAGATAATGGACAGGTACAAGAGTAGACCTTGGCAGGGATGGCTTAACAATATCCAATGCATGTGGTGAATTCCACTAACTAGGGGCACAAATGTCCCCACCAGCCTATTCTCCTTCAATTGACATTGGATTTATGTACTTATAAAATGTGGCTGTAATTAACAGGCTGTGCATGATCCCACTTACCCAAGTAAACAATGTTATCGTTAAACTTTTATGATACAGAAGACACTACTGAGAGTGAAATCTATTCCATGCACATCTATAATACTCCTCTAGTCTAGGTGCATATTTCTCCCAAATAGATATGTCATGAGTCTCATACACCATGTACTGAAGCAAAAAGGCAACGAATAAACATCATCAAAGTGATACAAAGCTGAAGGAAAATGTAATTTTTACTACCGGACTACTCAAGGCTTTGCTACAGATCCATAGCTTGCCAGCATATGGATGATCAGAATCCTGCTTGGCTCCAGGAAGAAAAAAGAAAGTTTGGGCTCTTCTGGTTCCTAGTGAACACTTGTCCTTTTCACAAAAACCACAACACAAACTGACAGGACTGGCAAACTCATCAGAGCACCAGGAGTAGAAGGTCTATACTGATGGCAGTTTAGCACAGAGGGTTCTAGCAGCACTTCTTCATAGTGTCCTGAGTGCTGTTTAGTTTTCTGTCCATCCAACATTCACGGGAATTAATTCAGCCAAACATGGAAACTAATAATAATGATAGACTATAGATGCTACTTTGCCAATCAGTCTCTGTTTTTCTGGCAGCAAAATCTTAAGTCAGCTGTTGCTCCCCATCATGCAGCAGGTGCTGGGAGGGATGGGGAGGAGTTGATCGGTGGAGCCTGTGGACCCCCTGGAGTGTCCTCACGGACCCCCATAAGTTCATGGACCCCAGTTTGAGAAACACTGCTCTAAAAAATCCCTACATCTCCAGTTACTTGTAGGCCTGTTGTATGTTCTAAAGGGGAAAAATAATAAAGCCATCTTCAGACTGAGGCGCATAGTTGTGGGTAATAAATCATGCTTCATTTCATGGCTTTTCATAGATTCCATGGCCAGAAGGGACCATTGTGATCATCTAGTCTGACAGGCCACAGAACTTCTCCAAAATAATTCCTAGAGCCAGGGCCGGCTCTGGCTTTTTGGCCGTCCCAAGCCAAAAAAGAAAAAACGGGGCGTCCAGAACGGCAAAGCAAAAAAAAAACAAAAAAAACCTGTGGCGCGGCCGGAGTGCGGATGCAGGGGGACCGGCTAGCGGGGGGGCGGAGAGAGGGAGAGAGAAGGGGAGCGGTCAGGGCTACAGTGGGGCGCTGCCACGCGGCCCTTCCCACCGCACCCTGCCGCCTGCCGGGAGGGCTCCGCTCTGGTCGGCAGGGAGGGAAGGACGAGGACTGCACTGCCGGGCTTGCTGCAGGGCGCTCCCGTCCTCCACACCGCCACCCCCTACAGGGCAGCCAGAGTGGAACCAAAAAAAAAAAAAAAAAAAGCTGCACTAGGATTGGGTGGAATGCCACCTCGTTCAATCTGCCGCCCCAAGCACCAGCTTGCTCGGCTGGTGCCTGGAGCCGGCCCTGCCTAGAGCATGTTGGCTAGTGGGAAACCATAATCAATAAAAATGAGCTCAGGGCTACTTGGCACAGACTGTAGCTGGGTTTTGGGGTGTCTCACCATTCAAATGGCTTTTTCAGTGTTTATTTTTATTTTAAACTTTATGCTGGGGAAGTATGAAATTCTCAAGGGTCTGATTTTCAGAATTTCACTGAGTATTTTTGAGATGATAGGCTGAAAGATAATGTTTTTAGTCTGCTTCCTTGAAAGTATCTGTTCCTTATAGCTGTAATATAAACTGCATAATGGAGAGTCCTACTCATCAGCCATACTTTTTGCATAGTCACTGGTGACTGAGAGTAATCAATAAACCCCTGGAGTTCCTCTAAAAATGGCCACATCCAAAATGTAACGTATGTTATCCACATCTCTTCTGGAGTAGCAGAGTGTATTTTTCCCCTAAACTGCTATGTGAGTCCAGTGAGAGGACTTCTCCATTAGATTAAATTGTGCAGTGTTGTGCAGCATCTTGCAAGCTAGTTCTATACAGTACATTGTAAAAGGTATTTGGTGCTCTTCATGACAGCATGTGCCACAAAAGAATGAACTATATTCGGTGGTTTTGATTTCAGTTTCCAATCCAAGCCTCGCCTTCCACAAGGTTTAGAGGGAGGTGGAATTAAAATCAGTATTAAACTAGAGCGGAAATAATAGATTTTAGGATGCTTGTACAGGATTGACAGGATCTGGGGACAGCATGGATGTGAGTGGCTGGAAAAGATGAGTGAGAGGGGAGTTGAAAATGACACTGAAGTTGTGAGCTTGGGTGACCAGGAAAATAGGAGAATTGTCAATATACTGGTGGAAGAGGGGAGAGAGTGGGAGGGAAAATGTGGAGTTTGGTTTAGCCATGTTAATTTGAATTAGTAGCAGAATGTCCAGCAGAGATACTAAGAGATGTAGGACTGAGTGGAGGACTGGAGACATGGTGGTAAACCATGTGAGCAGGTGAAGTCACCCAGGGTAGTCTAGAGAGAATATTGGGTTGAGGATAGATCCCTAAAGGATGCTGACAAAAGCAGGAGAGAGGAGAAGAGGTGTCCAGTGGAGATAGTGAAGGAGCCATTGGAGCCATGATAGCACAGAATCATGGAAATTTAGAGAGGTAAGCATCGAAGAGGAGCGAGGAAGAAGCCAAGCTGATAGGCAAATCATGGAAATGAGAACAGAGAAGAGATTCATCCAGAAGGTAGTAATGGGTGATTTCGTGGCAGTTTACTGGAAAGGGCCGGAATGATATTATAGGGCATCCAGGAGAGAGTCAGAAGAGAGGAAGCCAATGCCAGTGGAGTAGCCGGTAGTCAAAAATTTTTGAGGTAAAGGGGAGATGGGTTGGGGAGACAGGTGGGACCAAGGGAGGACTTCAGCATTCTGTTTCTGAGGACTGGAGAAAGCATAGCATTGCTATAAGATAGGGAGTGCAGGGTCCAGAAGCTTTTAACTTAGATTGATCATCTAGCCTTTATGGATGCATATTATGGTTTAGTTGGAAATACCATTGTGGTCTGAGAATGTTGTCATCTTTTCAAGAATGTTCCTAATTCTTTTCCCAGGTCACCTGTATTATAGAGACTAGAGACAAAATCCACACGGCGCAACTCAGAAATGCTCTCCTGGAACGCTACCCAACAATGATGTGGACGGAACGGTGATGAGCAAAGCACAATGGAAAATGCTGAGGTTCTTTAACCAACACATTATGGAAAGCTAAACTTGAGACACTAATAACAAAATATGCATAAATCTTTCCAAACTGAACAGTTAGCAAATAGCTACAGAATCAATTGATTTATTTATTTGCTCACAATAAAGTGACGGTCCTTTTGAAATCAAGTAAAATTTGAAGCATTAGATTAGCTCAGGAAAGCTTGATAGCCTCTGCTTGTGTTGGAATTCATTACTAAGTTATCAAGTGGCAGTTTGGATTTTGACTGGTATGTAGAATCCTGTGGTGTTCAATAAGTAAATAGCAAGAGGTTTTCTTTAGTTCATAATGCAGCTCTCTCATCACTCTTCAGATTTTGATGCCCACTGCTTTAGTAAGTAATGCACCCTCCTTCTGCTGGCTTTTCACATGTTACTACTATGCTCATTTTATGTTTTCCAAGCCAGAGGCAGCACTTCATCTACTGAGTCTGCCTTGGCAGTTGTACAGGTGAATTTATGTCTGCATAAAATACCTTCACTTTCATGGGCAGGGGGAGGAAGGGGGAAGGCTAATGACACACATTAAAGAGACTTTGTTGAAAGGGAAAACAACAGTTTGCATTTTTCCTAGGGGAAGATGATCATGTTTATATGGATGTGGCTCCTAAAAATGTTATGATTATAAAAGGCTGCTTTAATGTGATTAGACCAGTGATTAATGTGCATCAAACAGGAACAAAGGGTTTCTTTGATCCTATGGGAATTTACCACAACAAACAATATATAAAATGTTTATTTCACCTTACTAAGGAGAATATGTTCCCCCTCCATAACCTCTGCACTTGAATTTTGTGCTTAGAAGTCAAATGATCATCTTAATCTGCTCAAAACAGAATCTATCCAGCTCACGTGACAGATTAAGTATAACATTAAGAGTTATTAACTAGCTCTCTTATATATAAGCAAAGGCTGCTCCAGGAGAAGAGGAAGCATAAGTCTTAAGCAAATCACTAATGCAATTAAGAAGGAACAAATTGAACTGAATGTCCCTGATTACCAATTGTTACATAACCATCACCAGAGAGCTATTAATAAATTAGCACCATGAGATGAGGAGAGACTTTAGTTAGAGAAAGCTGGAGTCTATTACTGAGCCTAGGTATTCCAGTTGCCTCTGTAGTTGGATGAGTTTCAAGTCAAGCTGACCTATAATGGCTTCAACCAAAATCATTCCATTGGTTAAAATTAAATAGAATTACCCCAATATTCCAATGGGGGCACATTTGTCTCCAGCTGCTCCAGTTAGGGCTTAAATAGGTTAAATGGACATTTTGTGTTTATGTGCAGTATTAGGGCCTAATCCAAAGCCCCCTGAAGTCACTGGGCATTTCCCCCTATTCAGATGCCCAGGACTTATACACTATTAGTCCAATTTTGTTTGTAGGGGATGAAGAAGAAGGGAGTAATAGAAGCCCTGTAATGACCGTATACATTTCTATATTACAATTAAAATATGGATCGCCTGACCTGAAATTTTTATCCCCCTCTAGTTGTTTGAAGAGCACTGTGCTTGCCCATACACTTACCTCTCACACTGTTATGGGTGTAAAATTCTGTGCTGTCTCTCTAAGAGGCGCAGCACGGAACTCAGAGCTTGGGGGGAGAAGGCTCTGGTGACTTACCGCTACCTCTGCCCCCTCATGATTGTGGGCTAGTCTGTGAGCTGGAAACTGACAGCATAATTGACAGCTTTGGGACCTGTGTAAGTTACAGCAGCCTAATCAGGGATGCCCTATGGACTACTGTACTGCCCTGCCCCGCTGTAAGTTCTCTATTCTAGGGCTGGTGAGGTGGTCCTTGGAGAGCGGACGTAGAGCTGTTTTTGCAGTGTCTGTGCTGGGGAATATAGGACTTTTAGGGCTCCTTTATGTTTCTTTGGCTCTTTTATCCAGTCTAAAAGAGTGGGACTAGGTGTGAGGATCTCACCCCTGGAGTTTGACATGAAAGTTCAGTGTTTTGTTATTTTTCTAGAACCATATTTATTTGCACATGAAAACTAAAAATTACTGACATAACCCAGAGTGTTCCTGTCTTTTTGCTGGCTGTAGAAATACATACATGGCAACAGAGTGCTTACACACTTTCATCATCCTGTAAATCACAAACTGTCAACTACACTTCCATATTCCCTGGTCACAAGACTTCAGACCATTTAAAGAGACAGCCATTAGGCCTGTTTCTGTCCTTGGAGATGCCCCCATATGACTTCCCTTGGAAGCTGAAGAGTTTGTGCACATCTAGAATTTGGCTCATGGGATGTAAAACATAAATAAGAGCCTAACTTCACCTCAACGAGTCTGGCAAAAGTCCTCTTGATTTCAGTGGAAGTTGCATGTATATATCTGAGCAGAGAATTTGACCCTACAACTAAAATTTTCAGTAGCAACCACTGATTCTGTGTGTCTGAATGCTTGGATGGCCAACCTGAGACACCATGGGCCTGATTTTCAGGGGTGCTCAGCACCCATAACTCCAGTGGAAGTCAATAGGCATTGCAGACTCTCAGCCTTCCAGAAGAAGGCTGCAAGTAAAATAAAATTGTCTAAGTGTTGTCTGCAAGTGTCTACAAGTTATTGAATATAAGTCACACATAACATTGGTGTGGTTTTATCTTGTTGTATTGGCTATGAATAATTAACATGTTTCTCATAGTTCTTCTATCCTGGTAGTTTTCCTTATCTGTTAATGAAATGATTACCAGAGTTGATTTCCATGCTACTACAGTGCTTTTTCACTGCAAGTCAGTTGGCTTTTAAAGCTAAAATGAAATATATACATAGGTAAAAGTCATTCTGAATACTTAAATCAATGTACGCAACAGGAGAGGATAATAAACTGTCTGTGCAACCAGTTGTTTTTTGTATTCTGAAATACAATGGGATTGTCAAGGCAATGTCTAACACATTAAATTCTCATTTAAAGGAGTATATATAGTATGCATTGTTTTAAGTACCCTACGAGAACTTTGGTTAAAACATATTAAAATTTGTTAGTTCCACAAATTGTAAAAACAAGCAAACATTCCATCAGAGTAATATTTCCTTTTTTTGTTTTGTTTTGTTAAGTTAAAATCACAACATGTCATCTTAGTAGTGAAAGATTATTCACCCTCTGATGTGTTGTTAATACTAGAACAGTTTGTTAGTTTCAAACACCCACTTGGATCAGGAATTCAAGGCTGGTTTTACTCAGATGTCCTCAATGGGTGACATGAAATTCGCTTCATCCACCTAAAGCCCATTTGCAGAAGCCTTGTGAGTGAACTATGGTGGGGATGGGACATCTAACCTCATCCCCAAACACAGAGCTGGGCCCGGTCTGCTTCTCGGGCCTATGGAATGGACATAGGGGACTCTTCTACCATTTGCACAAAGTGATTGGGCCACTGGATCTGGGTAAATGGCCTCACCTGCAGTGCCACCCTCCATGTTGACTTAGCACAAAGACCCCATTCACAGCACACTGGAGATGCAGGATATGCTTTACGAGTAGCAGACGCATTGCACCACTCAGCAATCCTCTGAAGATAAATGCAGCAGAAGACCTAGGCTGGCTGTCCTCACCTGAGTGAATTTTGTCACATGATAACTAGGGTCTGTACATGTTCTTAGAAAAGCCAGGTGGTTAACTTTAGAGCCATTCACTATTAAACTTGGAATCTTTTAAACTCCAGTAGCTCCACTCCTGACCAAGCCTCTCTTTCAGGAGTAGTCTTCTCTTGGCGCCGGATAGGACTGACTCTCATTCACTTAGATGGACATTGCTTATATTCTATGGAAGAAGACTCTAGGCCCTGGTTAAACCATTTAGAAATAAGTGCTACTCTCAGCTTTCACCCCAAGCAGCCAAACCAAAGGTTTCTGGCCCATCTTGTTGTCAAGATAGCCTTTAAAATCAAACCTGATTGCTGGATTTGAAAGTTTGTGTTGGCAACTTTTCCTTGAAACTGCAGCTTATTAATGGCCTTCTTACCACAACCAGGCCTCCAAGTGCTCTTTGCCAGGCAAACCAAAATGGTGGCTGGCCCCTCCTCCCCAAACATTCCTCCTGCACATGCACCTAGTTCCCACCTTGTTGGACAGGGAGTGGTGGAATCTTACCCTCAGATTTCTGGTTTTCAGAGGTCTATGTTATAGGGAGGAAGTGTCTCCAGGCACATGGGGTAAGGTTTTAACTCCTGTCCTCCAGAGGGGATGAGGTGATGACATAAGTGTTATACACATCAGTAGCCAGTCTTGATTTAAGTGTAACCTGGATCAAAAATTATAGTCATTTCAGATCTTGTCAGTGAAAGTAGCAAATCTGGATCAATGAATTAAAATAACATGCAGTTCCTCAGCAGTAAACATGATTCCACGTTTGCACTTCAAGAGATAATTTCATTGGCTCCTTTCCAGGCCCCATCACCTGGGTTTTTTACATTGATGATATGCAGGAGGAAACAATATGCTTGCTTGTGATCTGAACAAGGGTAACTTGTTGACATGAGTGAGAGTGCCATTGGGCACCAAGGCAAGTATGCTGCCCATGTTTATAGAAGGCTAGTCCTGGGTTGGGAGAGAGCAAGGGGAGCTGTGTACAAAGACCCAGGCTGTCTAGCCTTCCTAGCAGTGCTTTGGATCTCAAATTTATCTGAAAGGGCATTCTGCCTGTCAGCAAAGACTTCTTATTTCTTGAAAAGGGACTTAATTGCTCCTTACAACAGTTAACCACCAAAGAAGCCCACCTCTGGGTTACATAAATAGTTCACTTTCCCATACTAATGGCATTGTGCCTCCTTGAATGGCTTTCTTGCTGTCTAGGCTATTCCTTTTTAAAGAACCTCTTTTTAAAATGAGTTGTGAGAAGAAAGCAATGTGTCAGACAGACATTTAACAAAAAACCCACAACCACCCCATGCTTGCCTCATTTGGGGCTAGCTTTAATTGAGAGCAGAAGTGCCACTGGTGAGCAGACATATGTTTCTATTTCTGTTAAAGGGAGATGAATGTTACAGAGAGAGTAACAGTAATGGTATGGCCGCCTATTCCAAAATGCACTTAGTAAATTATCTATGCTGTAAATGAACATGTCTGCTAAATTCTACCACCAGGTACACAGAGCAAAGGATGAGGCCCAGTGGTTAGCACAAGAAACCGTACGACTCCTGGGTTGGAGTCTTGGCTCTGCTACTGATTTGTGTGGCAAGTGAGTCAACCTCATTTGCTCATTTATATATCATCTGCCAGCTAGGAGCGTTCAGGCTCAATTAATATTTGCACAGCCAGTTTCCATTACAAGCCTTGTCACATTCACATTTGATAAGGCTTGTCTCTGCCCAGATGGTTGTTTTGTTGTTTTTGGGGTGTGTGTGATGTGACATTTGAATAAATGTCTTTAAGCTATTTTAATAAGCTACCAACCATAAATAAAACCCATTTTAAAAAGCTACCAACCGTAACTACCTTCCCACCCCAAAACCCTTTAATTAAACTTTTTTAAGGTGACAGCAGCAAAAAACATGTAACAGCAAAATACTTCCAGCACACGTGTTTAAATATGGTTGTGGCTGAAATTACTATGTTTTAATCTGGTTCATTCATGCCTGCAAGGACAGACAAAATCTTGTTGCTGGCATCCTATTTTAGCCCCTGGAGCTCTGCACACCTGTGTGACTCCTGGTTGCAGCATGGTCAGCAGTACTGCAGTTCAGTTTGTGGTCACATGGAACTGAATCACTGCAATCACATAGGCCCAGCCACACCAATCCCTTTTGTCTGTGCATTTTAAAAAGGGGATTCTGAGACACTCCTGGCAGCTAGCTCAAGGCGCTCTCAGCCCCAAGGATAGCGGGTGTTTAAAGGCCCTCTTTAAACCTAATGTTCTAGGCTTTCTTTGGCAAATACTGTAATGCACTGTCCCATGGGGCACAGTAGCCATTTTCCAGCACCTCAGGGTGCTGCAATCTCTCCCAGTTCTCTGTTTGGCAGCTTGGAAGGGAGCAGGATAGAAGCATTTGGACAGCAGTCTGAGGTAGTAGCTACAAATGACATGGAATGAAGAGCCTTGTGTCTATCTATATTGCCAAACTGAATTGCAGGATGTCCAGACTGGGGCTGGGACTAACTGCACCCACTTGAGAAATAACTTGTGGCTCTCGGGACGGCCCGTTAATTGAAATCTGTGGAGGGCAAAGCCATTTTTTTACTTTCTGTGCAGGGAGCTGGCCCCAACCTTACAGGGAAAAATGGCTCACATAAGAGCTACTGTCCTAATGAACTAGAGAGTTGTTCCAGTGCTGTAACAGCTGGCCAAAGCCCACTGATGCCCATTCCACAAGGCACGCTATGGTGTGGTCAAGTCTACCCAGAGAGCCATTGTGTGATAAAGTTTTGCTGCCATAATACTGTAAAAGAAGCCAATGTCCCAGAGCTAATGGAGAATTCTGAAAAATGCCAGGGGCTATTGATAGAATTCACCTCTCAATTCCCCCCTCCCCTCCCCTCCCCGCCACACACACACACACTAATCCGGCCACATTATTATCATCATGGCAAATCCCAAAGGGATTGAGCACCACCCAGATTGCTCTGTAGCTAGGTCTTTAAAGTGGCCTGGCTGGATATTCAGTTTCTGTCCATCATTAGCCATCTTACTGAAGCTTTTGGTGATCACTGGCTCTGGTCAGGCCACAGAGGTCTATTAAAGTGAGTCACAGCAACCCATACTGCATCCTACAGGCCCCTCCGTGTTGTCCGAGTGGGTGAGGTTCATGTTCAGACTTCCAGGACGTACACAGTTTCCTTACTGTAGCTCATGGTGAGTAAACCAAGGCGAAGAGGCTGTGGGGGTGGGAGGCAGTGCACATTTACATGGGGCGCTCAAGAGGGCTGCTAAACTCTGAAATATGAAGTGCAATTTTCTGCATTTTTAGAAGATTTTAAGACAAAGCTTTTTAAGGGGGGAGGAGGTGAAACCTACCCTCTTTTTATTTTGATGTCTAGCATAACTTCCCGGGACAAATCATGGTCTATTAAATGCCAAGAAACATACCGTTAAAAAGCCCAGGCTCTAAAAGCCCCATGTCACTGGCATTAGACACAATTGGACAAAAATCAAATGTAAAAATTATTTATCAGTTTCTTGTCACCAAAGCCAGCTTATCCCCTTACTGCACATGGGAAAGCTAGGCTCCCATGCCCAGTTCCCAAAGGCAGTCTGTCCTACCATGGCCTTCTCATAACATGCAAGTAAAAGACTGCCTGATGTCAAATTTTGGCACAGTGCTTTCTATTAATCAGTCAAAACAGATGTCAAATTTATTGGGTCTCCCTGTTTGATCTTTCTTCCTGTGACCTTTGTTCCTCTATGCCTCTCTTCCTTGGGTCTGTTTTTTCTGCAGATTGACTTTTTCCCTGTGCTGCTCTAAAGCTCCACCCTCCTCAATTTTCTGTCCCTCTTACCCTTCTTTCTTCTGTTTGACACATCCCTGCATTCACTCTTCCTCCTCCCCCCGCTTCTTTGCCTCCCCCTTCCATATAATGTAAGCTAATTTCCATGGCTCCCCTTCTGCTCTCTATTCCCTTTTCTGTTCTGTCTTCCTGCTCCCATAGTCTTTTATTTCCCAAGGCGCCCTTAACCTCTGCCGTCTTGCTCTCAGCCCTTGTTGGGATTGCAGCTCTTTTGCCTCCTCTCTCCATTTCTCATTTGTTTTGCCTCCCCATGCTCAATCCATCCAGCACTTGTTTCCATCTGTCCTTTGCCTCACCCAGCTCCACCTATTCAATTACCCAATTCATCTGTCTCTTCCTTCCTCATCTCAAAAACTTCTCCAAATAATTAATCATCCCTGTCCATCCTCTGCTCCCAAATAAATCGTTCCCCCAGACCATCTGCTGAGGAGTAGCCCATTTTTCCCACCAACCCAGCCTCTGGCTCCATCTAGTATGGCTCTAGCCTCAATCCATCAATTCTCTCCTTCCCAATCAGTTGATTCCCTATCCCTTCCCCACACATGCTGAGATCTCTTATTGCAACCCTTCACTTTCCTTCAACCTGCTCCACGAGAACTCTGACCTCTAACTCAGGCTCAGTCTTACCAAGCCTACCATTCCATCCTCTGCACCACTGCTCAGGTCTTTCCTTGCCACCCCCGTCCAGCTGTACATACCTCCCAGCCACACTTGGGAGATGAAATAAAAGCACTTTCTCTACTGCTTGATGTATTCAGTGTTTGCTCTGCCTTTGTAGACAACAGAGAGCTGCATATGCAAATTGTCCCTGGTCAGAGTTAGTACAGAGCCTTCAAGATCTAAAAGACATCTTATGACCTTATGTTCATAGCACAGCTGCATCCAAGTTTCCCTAGTGAACGGAGGGAAGCCAGGACCCAGGGGAGTTCCCTCAGATGAAGGGGTTAAATAAGCTACACCTGCATCTTAAAGAGGGCTGTCTCTAAGGTCCCAGGCTGTTGGTAAGAGGACTCCTCCTTCACTGCCTACAGGAATATGCAAAAGGTATGTACTTTGAGTGCTTATATAATTATTGTTAAATGTGTTTGCATGAGGAACTTGAGGGATCTCTAGAAAAAGACTTCATTTTGCATTGGCTCAATAAACAATAACCAGATCTCTGGTTACCCAAAAAGAAGTTTCTCTTCTCTTTGCTAATAAGATCTTATGTCTTGTGGGAAGGCACACCTCCACAGTAGAATTTGGCTCAAGACTACATTTCAGTCAATGAAATCTCTATTTGAAGATGCAGTATTCTCAAGTGAGCTGCATAGTTCAGTCCTTCATACAGATATGCAAACCACTTTATATTTTGAATAAGGATGGTAAATGAACTCAATTTTTTTTATTCATCTTCATTTCAATTTGTGAAAAGAAGGAAGAAAATAATCACTTGTGCTGTTTACACAGCCCTTGTCTGGGGCTGGACCTCCAGATTGGGGGGTGAGGGGGAACATAATACTGACAAGACAGGCTAAACTAACAGGACATGAATCATATGCTGAGGCTATCATTAAGCAGCCATGTGTGCAACAACATAACAAACACAAGAGGAACGCAATCTGTTATTTAAGGCCACTTCTATTTGCAAGACAAAACATAAATGTTGAAACACCTTTGTATCTGTTGAGCTAATACCAGTGGGAGTTGACCAGTAAAGACATTTCACTCTTGCAATTATGGCTGGGATAGTGCCAGAGTTGTGGGTGCTAGCAAGCTACATGCAAATGGACCAGATCCTCATCTGGTGTGGCTCTACTGATTTCTGTGAAACCACTTACCAGCTGAGGATCTGGCTCAGAAAGCCAAATCCTGGTCATATGAAAGCAAATGTGCTTATTGCTCCTTATTTGGGTGAGATCAGCATTCTACCCAAATGGAAAACGTTTTTGGAAAAGTGTTATAGTGAAGGACCAGCCTAAAACTTGTCTTATTTTGCAAAATATTGTGAGGCTTTGATTCCCATTACATACCGTGTTGTTTGATTACAGTTCTTACTTTTGCGATGTAAGAGATTATCGTTAGCTCAACATCCTCTTTTTAAAAATAAAACTTTGCCCAAATTCATGTTGTTATACCACTAGTTGACAAATAATTGTAACTACGGCTAATAATCCTACATGTAAACAGGAGATGAATAAACATACTGCAATTTAGAGGAAGTAAAGCATTGCTTACATCTCACAGTGCTGAATGTTAGCCATGAACCCAGAAGGAAGAAAATCCAAAATTTTAAGATAAGCAGAGAAGAAGAAGAAAAACAAGAAAGACAGATCAAATCCAAGATCAATTGGAACATTATTCTGGCAGATGTAGTCAAGCCGGAGCTTATCTCATGCTGACTGGAAAATAGGTGTGGTTGCGTGGTTCTAAGTTAAATGTCATAGAGTAAGAGTTTAAAATGTAGTTGAGGAATATTTATAGAACTTTTTCCACCATATATATTCACTGAATTGTGCCTTAATATATTAAACAGCTGCTGATAGCTTCAGCCTCTTCCTTAGCAAATCATGAAGAGTTCTTAGGTAAGCTTCCTAGGCTCCATTATGACCTGGGTATTAAGGAATGGTTGGACTGGTGATGTGCTCTGGAACATCAAGGAGGTCTATGTCATTTATCAATCAGGAACTCGTTCATCAACCACAAGACAAATAAAATGTCCCTAAAGACCGAATGAACCCTCAGGGACTGATCCAAAGCCTCCTGGAGTCAATAGAAAGACTCCTGCTGTCTTTCGTAGGATTTAGATGAGGCCCTAAAAGAGACAAAATCTGGTATGATCTAGTGTCTCTATCAGGAAGCTATTCAGGAGTGTTTTCAAGGTTCAACCATATCTTTTAGGCATCAGGAAGTCTTCTAGAAGCAGATGGCATGCTTCTTACTGCATCTATGTTTAGCTGACCTTATAAGAGAGGTTCAGAAGAAGCCTTCTGAGCTTTCCTCTTTCCCAGGATTCTGATTATGGCATCCTATTTCTCAGCCTAGCTTCATAACGAAACTCATTCAGTTAAATAAGGCATTACAGCCTAGCCATGTAAGCAGCTGTTTACTGAGCACATTGACCTGGCTGTGGGGTTTACTCCGAGATATACTTGTGAGCATAAAGCTACTTGGAAGTGACCATTACTTTTAAGAGCTGGAAAGTTTCTGTCCCTGCTGTTTAATTCTAAGATAATTTGATTACTGAACAAACCCAGCATGCAGAGCGGTTTGTGAGTAATAAGTACTTGCATCACTTTAATTTCTGCTCATCTCTGGTGCAAGCCAGACAAACTAACTCTTCTTAGTCTGACCTGCTTACACAAAACAGGCCACTGCTGAGGCAAAGTCATCTCTGAGTCTCTTGGCATCTGTCCCCAGGAGATTTTATATTGGTTCTGTTTCATTAACACAACTCTTTGTATTTTGCCCTGGGCAGCGTACTGAAAGCCCAGATGGCAAGCAGGATTTCTCCGTATACTTCAGTGTCAAATGGGTTTGAAAATAAAACTTTTCTTCTTTTCAGTGACCTCCTCCACAACCTGGGTAAAGCTGAGCTGAATTCAATTGTGAGATTTCTCTTTGTAATTCTCTAGTCTGTATGTGATGAAGTGTAAGACCTTGTGCAGGTGGGAGAAAGTCGTCATTTAATCCTATTTTTAAAAGGACTGCTTTAAAAACACTTTCAGGTACTTTAGTTTAATTTGCAAAATGCATACTTCAGTGAGTATACTTCCATTGGTTAGAACACAGATTTGGAACCCAGGAGACCTGAGGTCTATTGCCTGCTCTGCCACTCACCTGCTATGTGGACCTTAAGCAAATCTTGTCACTGTTCCATGCCTCAGTTTGCCCACCTGTAAAATGGGAATGATTACATCCTCTTTTGTAAAGGGATTTGAAATTTATGGAGGGGGAAAGTGCTATGCAAGTAATATCTGAATTTCAGTTATCCCTCCAACTTAGTTACCAAATGAACAATGTGTCCCCCCATGTATTTAATGAATTTGTACTAGCTTGTCAATTAGCTTCTTAGTGCCTGTTGGCACTAATCAATGGCTTTCTATTTGAAAGGCTGTTACGGTTTCAACAGCAGGTTGGCAGAATGGCAACAAAAACTCACTAAAGTTGAATTTTAATCTTTTTAAGAAATACTAAAAATCAACATTCAGTTTTTCCCTCATATCAGTAAAACTGCATTTATACTTCATCTTCATGATAAGGCTGAGAAGCAATGTGAAACTGCACCTAAAAATAGCACTTCAGTTTACCCAACTACCCAGTTATGCGATAAATATCCATGCCATTTTGGATTAATGGAATTCACTTGTATAAAACAAACTATTGTTTTTGTCATTATTGTGCTACAATACCCCTTGGAAAATTTGACTTTCAGAGATCATAGCCAATATAATTGTGACTCTTTTCCTAGCTTTTATGGGGCTTAATTAGCCCAGAAAAGAAATGCAAACTTGGCTTAATCTAAAGCCTGTTTAACTCCATGGGAGTTTTACCAGGATTTAATGGGTTAGGAATCAGATCTATCACTTATATTTTTTTGAAAATCTTTTGTGAATAAAGTAATACTGAGGCATATTTATAGTGGTGGAAAACTTGCAGGACACTGTTGGTAGATCCAAACATCCATCGTATATCTTCACCACCACCCTCTTGTTAATCTGAAAAGTTCATGAGTCATGTAAACTATTTGTAATTTTTAAAACAACAAATATTTCAAGGCTTTTTCCCATTAATACAAAATCAATGGCACCAGCCCAAAGTGCTATGCATGTGCAATGGAATGGGGAGAGAATATTTTTTAAATCATGAAAAATACCTGGCTAATGTCTTCTAAAAATATTAAAAAAAAATTTAAAAACAAAACCCATTATCAAAGATGGCTTAGCTAGTTATCACCTGAATATATTTTTCACAGTAGTTTTCTTATTCTGTGGTGAGATTTCTCTTGCCTGTTTATTTCTTTCCTTTGAAAGGATAAATCCACCAGCCCTTCCTAATAGGTTGCATTCTAGCTCCCCGCACTACAAAGATCGCTGTGCAGAGCTGCACTTGGGAGCATGCCCACCTCACTGTGACTGGTAGCCAAAAGCTGTAATGAGCATAAGCTGTGGATTTGATTTGCAGCAGCACCAAGGTACCTTTATGCCACTCTGTGCTGAAGGCCTCTAGCTCATGAGAAGCTGGCTCAAGGGCTCCATTCTGGCCAACTCCTACCCCCACTGGTGTACGGGGTGTTGTAGGTGGTGAGGAGGCATGGACAGAGGGCACTAAGAGCAGTAACTAACTAAACTGTAACCTACATCAGAGGCTGCAAAGTTCACCAGCTGCCATAGAATACAGGGTTTGCATTGGTGAGTTCCTGCCCCAAGTGCAGGGATAAACTAAGAATCAGGACTTATGCTCAGAATCTGAGTATAAACAGAACTATGAACAAGTGATTGTTCCTTTCAACTGTGGGGTAAAGGTATAAATATATTAGCAATGCTGAATTTGAAGAAACAAAATGATTATAACAATAAAATGAAGGCTTGCCCCTTGGATTGGCAGCCATATCTTGCTGAAAGGACCCGGGGGCAACCCTTAATACTGGGATGTAGTTAGCTGTGAGAGATTAGTCTGTACTGTATGGAGAAACGGGGTAAGTCCCAATATCCTAAGTACCTGCCATTTTTGAAAATCCTATCCAAATTGTTATTTCTGTGGCACTGCATGTGCACACACATGGTGTTTTGAAAACAATGAAGAGGTCCTGCTGATGAGCCATTGGTCTGTGCTGTCTAAATATTGACCTAAAGTATACAAGACCCTTCATAACATTGTTTTGTAGTCAGGGAAGAGCCACTCTCTTGTCTCTATCCTGGGCCTAACTCTGTTTATCTTCTCCATTTCTCTTTCTAGTCAATTTTCTCCTTCTTGTATTTTAAACCTTTTTCTTAGCAGTAAGAAATGGTGCCGGTGATGAGGCGCTCTCAGTGTCCCTTTCTTTACTTCTCAGGTTTCTTGGAAGGGGCGAGAGACTGGTTATCTACTCCCAATGTAGCTTACCTTATTGCTGCCTTATTGTGACAACCTTGCTGACTCACCTCTGCTACAGCACTGCGAGTGCTTTAAGCTTGTAGTTGGATGGATTTGTAATGATGCCTGCTTCGCTTGCCATTGTTAAAAATACCCATCTATATATCTATAACCTTATCTATAGTTATGGGCTACTTTAACTAATTATGCAGTGTTGAATATCCCTGCATGTTGCCAGGGAGCCTTTACCACAGTGCAGCAGGAGTTTAATTGTCTGAGGCAGGACTTATTATCTCTCTAATATCCTCATGACAGCAACACTATGCAGGATGGGCAGACAATTCCCTGCCTGCCATTCTTCTATGGCTCATAAATACTTTGTTGATAATTTAACAAGTTTTAACAGACCCATAGAATTGTTTAAACTAAAAAAATCTTCCTTGGAACTCATGAAAATAAAGATATTCACACAGTATGCTGGACGACTGTGTACATTTTTAGAAATGGAGAGAATGAGGAATATTGACCTGTGGCTAGAACAAGGAACTTAAGAGTTAAGATTCCTGTGTTCTATTCCCAGTTCTGCCATGATTAACTGTAGCTTTAGAGAGGTTGTAACTTCTGTCTTTCAGTCTAATAACTAGTTCTCAGGCATCTTGTGGGATTTACTCTTTGGAAAGTGTGTGGAAATCTGTGAAAGAAATAGTATATGTTAAATGGGCATTTCAGACAGCTGTGGTTCACAGTGAGTATTTATACTGAGTATATAGGTGTTTGTGGGTTTTTTTGTTTGTTTTGTTCATCTGGATAACCTATTTTGCCAGTTCACAAAAGTAAAAGTCTCAAGGCAGCTTTTTCTTTCTATTCTTTATTTTTAAGTTTCAAGGATTGGAAGTTCTAAAGGGGCAGGCCGATTACAGAAATGAAGCAAAGCTTGTGCTCTCACACCCTGTTCTTTATTACCAGGTATGACACTATACCCTCCTAGATGCTCTTACACTTAACAGCACAGGACTGTTGTTGTTAAATTGCCAATTAACTCTTCAGGTATGCCTTATACCTTTATGCTTAGAGCAGAATTTGTCAAGAAGTTAACTCCCTATGCTCTAGTGCTTGGATGAAGCCTCTGCACCCCTTTACTAGCTGCTTAAAAAGGGGAGTGCCAGCACTGTGAAATCTGCCAGCCTTGGTTCACAGGCAGACATAGGCACTGCCTAAGGTATTTAAGATTACTCAAGGTGACTCCACTACTGCAGCAACAGGACTGGCAGCTGCTCTCTCCATTTATGTAAGAGCCATCAGGTAGCCTCCCCTCCACCCCAAAAGGAGCCTAGCACCACAGGGGCTATGAATAAGGCTAAGATTTTTGTCACTGATATTTTTAGTAAAAGTCACAGACAGGTCACGGGCAAAATAGAAAAATTCATGGAAGCTGTGACCTATCCGTGACTTTACTAAAAATCTCCATGACAAAATGGGGATCTTCGGGTCCATGCACTGCCTGAAGCAGTGCAGCTGCGCAGAGGCTGGGAGCTGCCTGCAGCGGCTGAGGGATATCCCTGCCATACGCAGCTCTGGGGGTCTCCCCACTGCCTGTGGGGGCTGGGAGCTGTGGGGAGCTAGGAGCTCCAGGTGCTGCCAGAGACGACAGGAGTATGCTGCAGATCCCTGCCCCCTGTGGGCAGCAGGGGACCCTGCAGCTCCCAACCACCACAGGCTGAAGTCCTTGAGGTTGCTGGAAGTCACAGATTCCATGACTTCCGTGACCTCCATGACTAAATAATAGTTTTAGCTATGAATCATAATAGTAATACTTTAACCATCTTTCCCCCAAAAAATACCTTGAATATAGCAGCTTAGATATTTTAAGTGGTCATGCTCCTTCGGAGCAATGTTAAAACATGACAGAACACGTTTTCACTCTTAATCCTCCTGAAAAGTCCAACAATAGACCAATACAATAGTGTACAGTAGAGTGAAACCTGTCAAACCACAGACAAATTGACTGCTTATTAGAAGTGGTCTAAGAAACATGGAGCAGAATTTTACTCCTTACATTTGGGGAACTGAATAATAGTCTTTTGGACCAGTGCATTAACATCTAGTTGAATAATTAATCTACATTTCATTACAGTAACAGTAGATATAAGACTTATGTTTTGAGATAAGAAAATGTTATATCTAGGAATCCTAATTAACCTTCTATAACTTCTACATGTATTGTTAATCAGTTGTTCAGAAAATAGCTGCACTTAGTCTGCTCTCCCTCAAGTTATATTTGGTCACTGACTTCCATAATCTAAACTCACCATTCAAAGAGACAAGTTCCCACTGTGCGAGACTTAAGGCAAGGTAACATCAACAAGTTCTCTGTCACCTTAAATTAACTGAGTGAATTGTTTCACTACATATTCTGGCTCAGATCATTGAACATCATCCTGTATAATGTAGCCACTTGTTAGTGTTCCTGCAACTTTAGGGACATTTCTCTCTGATATGGGAAGACTGAACAAGATAAAAACATGTAGGTGGAATTTTAACCAAAAATGTTGGTGAAAATTATTTATTGAAAGCCTGGGAAAACCATTCTAGCCTAGAACAAGCAGAGACTTCTCTATACTACATAAGTAAAGTGTCTCTCTGCTGATGTGGAAGAAAAACACCTACCAAAAAAAGGGTAGTTCTGTCTTAATGCCTATTGCCAACAAGGGTGGTGGGGTTTTCTTTAGGTGGGAGTAGAGAGGAATTGTGCTTTTCAGTTTGAAGCAAATTGAACATAGAATATAGGTAAGGCTAAGATTTTGTCACGGATATTTTTAGTACAAGTCAGGGACAGGTCATGGGCAATAAACAAAAATTAACGGAAGCCTGTGACCTGTCCCTGACTTGTACTAAAAATTTCCCTACCCATTTTATTATGGATAAGGGTCCAGCACGCATCATTGCTGGGGCTCTGGTGTCCCCCACTGCCCACAGCAATGGGGCAGCTGCGGGATCCCCAGCTCGGCACTCCAGGGGCCCCCATTGCCTATAGCTCAGAGCTCCAGGATCTCCTGGCTGATTGGGAGCTCCATGGCTGGCAGCCATGGGGGCCCCCTGCAGGGGTGACTCATGGTAGGATAACGGAGGGCCAAGTGCCCCCAGCAGCGGGCCTGGGCCAGAACCTTTCCTCTTCCAGCCATGCTGCCTGGCGCAGTGTAGTGGCTGACTGGGAGAGCACCTGGCTGCGGCAGCAGCAGGCTGCCCCCAGCCCAGGCTCAGCTTCTGGGGACAGGAGCCAATTCTGAGAGGTCTGGGGGGCTCCAACTCGCTCAGCTGCTGTCCCAGAAGCCAAGCCTGGGCGGGAGGCAGCCAGGCATTCTCCCAGGCAGCTACTGTGTTGCACCAGGCAGCATCCGGGAACAGCTCTGGGGCCTGGCTTCCAGGAAGAGCAGCCGAACATCTCAGGGAGAGCTGGTACAGTGGGAGGACAGAGCCCGCCCCCTGAGGTAATGTGGGATGGGGAGAGTGCAGAGACCCCAGGCTAGGGGCGGCGAGGAGTCACGTGGGGAGGACACATCCCCTTTAGCTGGTGCCCCCTTTGTGTCCCTCCCACGAGTCACCTTTGGCCCCCTGCCACCTGTGACTTCTGCAACCTCTGTGACAAAATCGTAGCCTTAGATATAGGCCATTAAACAACCAACTGAGGGCAGTGATATCTGGTCCCTGACCCAATCTGGACTGAATTTTGCAAGCACAAAGTGAGATACTCCATGTTCCCATACTAATTTCTTGAGCTATCAAGTGAGCCCATATCTCAAACCAGGCATTTAATAATAGCAGTGATACCACAAGATTGCCTTGGCACGAGTGCACCGGCTCACATAACAAGAAATGCCTTTTAGATCATTCACAGCAACTAAACACATAGGGTGAATCCACTTTCTAAGAACAAGGTTGAAATATATTAGCCTTATTTGCCTCTTTTCCAATCCTTTATCTCTGCTTCTTAGGCGGAGGCTTGTAGGCTAGCAGGTGGGAGAGAGAAGCTATACCAAAGAGGAAGGTTTGGATGAACCATCGACGTTGAACAGAGCTGTCAGTGATGCCTTTGGTCCTGCAGTAAAACAAAGTTAGATTTTATTTAACATACTATATACTCTCCATAAAAGTGAACTGTGAAATGGATCTAACATACCACTGATCATATTGATTGATGTTTACAGCTCAAAGCACCTTGATGTGAGGAATGTTTAGTAATGAGGC
Organism: Trachemys scripta elegans; assembly: GCF_013100865.1. Classification (NCBI taxonomy): domain Eukaryota; kingdom Metazoa; phylum Chordata; order Testudines; family Emydidae; genus Trachemys; species Trachemys scripta. Next base: position 68,191,116 of record NC_048304.1, read on the forward strand.
TCAACTTTTACACTCCATTTAACGCAGTCTGTACCACTAATGAAGACTTGTTAATCACGATCACTAGACCTGTTTTTGACACATTAAGTCAAGTTATTGATGCTGTCAATGTTAACGTTATGCACAGTTAACATTTTGAAGTGCAAAATAAGCATGGGGATGAGACATTTGGCATTACTAGTATAAAGTAATCATGAAGTCAAGTACAGTACGCTAAGCAAATCCCTACATGATACAGAGTTTATTAATGTATTTTCACTATGGTAAGAGCTTTTCAGTTACAGTGGCAGCCTGGAGAATAGACAGCAAGTTAGTTGCACTCAGACTTCCTTTTTTGCTATGTGAACAGATGAGACTTAGCAGCAATAACAGGGATCATGTTTCTTAAACAGTGTGAAACTTTTTTCATATGGAACAGCTGATTTGCATGTGGAAAGTTGATTGTGTGGAAACACTAGTCACTAAAAAGACTAATGGCCTTCAGTGCTTTATGTAATGATTTCAGACTACTTTATCAGTTAAAGAAATGGGCTGCACAGTGATGGTTAGCAATCCCAAGAACAGTACATCACAGTGTGGTGGGAGCAATACTAACCCAGATCCATTGAGATTACACTTGAGTAGTTTTCTCAACTGTCTTTGAATTAATACAGTTTGCAACTTTTGTACTGACTATACATTTCCAAGGTAAATTCAAACAAAATGAACATACGAGGCACATTTAACACTAATTTAACTTAACCTCTTGAATGTTCATTAAAAGATCTGTGACCTCAACAGGTGCAGGGCTGGCTAACTATTTTGGCATTTCTCCATAGTGCAGAAAGGAGGAAAAAAGATGCTACTGATGGCAGCACACCTGCTAGTTAGAGACAAGCCTCCAACCCTCTCCTTCCCTCGTCAGGTGCTATTGCTTTGGAAATCATAACTTTCACTGGTGAAACCATCAGAAGAATGGCTTCTTCCCGTGCTGCAGTCATTTCCAAGAGCATATGGCTAATAGTATCAAGAGATCTAGCATATGCTTTAAGTCACTGTAGACTAAGACTGGGAGTGCATTTAGATTCATTTAAAAAACAATCCCCAAAAATGTAAAGCTCTAACTTTTCCCTGCCCTTCCTTATATTGGGGAAAAGGTAAACAGATAATGCCACAAAAGCTCCTGACAAAATGGTCAGGAACTAAGTGAAAAGCTCATTATTGGAGGTATAAAAATAGCTGATGGGCTAGACTCAAGGTCTGATTGAACATGTGTAATACAGGAAGCTTTAACTAGACACACTGTCTCAACTTACTTGGTGCTCCCTCTACCAATTTCAACTAAAATATCCTAACCCTGTTTATACTGTTGGGCCCTGTCTACATGAGGAAGATGAGTAGATAGCAAATGTGTTAGCTAATACATGTGAACATGTTTTTAGTACCTACTGTAAAGAAAGGCAGTGTAGTCCAAACAGGGTTTTAGTGTTCCTGAATTTTTTTTCCCTGCATTCTTTTGCAGTTTTTCAAATACTGCAACTTGCTTATGCAAGATTACACTCTTGCAAAACGTGTGTGTGTGTGTATATATATATATATATATCTAGGCAAACAAATACTTTCTACCCTCAATGAGATTTAACTGTTCGATTTCATTTCCTGTCTCCTTAGTAATGTCTAAAAGTACTACTGGAAAGTGGATGTTCGTATCATTGGAATTATATTAACAGCAGCTGCCTGGACAGAGGCTTATCAGAAACAAGGTGTTAAGTAAGCAGTCTTTATTTCTGCCTCTTCATAGTACTTCACATTTTAATAATGCTGTATAAACTTAAGTGCTTTCTGCAGGGTGCAAAACCTAGAAAGGGGTTGTCATACCTACTATGTCTGACATCCGGCATAAGTCTTGTAAATTTGTGCACAATCTTAGGTATTTTTAACTGTGAGAGAAGTCTGCCCTTTCTCCTTTTAAAACTGGGAAGTTATATAACTGCAAATAGGCATCACTTCATACTCCCCTTTTAATTAAATCAACTGAGGCCAACTTTTTTTTTTTTTTCCAAATACAAATAATCTGAGGACCACATTAAGCAATGGACCAAACATGGACCAAACAAAAGCACTATTTACTTTGTTTTGTTTGTCTGAATAAGGAGTGCCAGACAGCCTGTGACAAGTGGAAGAGGAGCATGTGTAGGTTTCCAGAACACTGCATGAGACTGTCTTCCCCTTCCCAGTACACATGAACCAAGATGTAAGCAAGGCTGCAACTTTACGAGTTGGCAGAAGAGCTACATAATTTTTTTAAAAAGTCAGTTGAAAGTATTAAGTTTCGAAAGTATTGCTGATCAACATGGGGTTTAGAGTAAACATAAGAACGATTACTCTGACTGTAGAGCCTTCACAATCTTTTACTCCTGAGCCATATACATCTTAGTTTGAGTAGGGCTCGACTTCCGGACACTGACTGATGCAAACAGAATCCTTATATTCCAGAATTCCTTTATATACACTTTCTATTTCACAAAGACCCACTAGGTGGCAGCCCAGTCCTGCCTACCCCCACACTCGCATTTTTCACAAGATGTATCAACTCTATTGATTACAAAGATGCTGAGAAGTTATTTTATAGAATCACAGAAATGTAGGGCTGGAAGGTCCTCAAGTCCTGCCCCCTGTGCTGAGGCAGGTCCAAGTAAACCTAGACCATCCCTGACAGGTGTCTGGTCACCTGTTTTTAAAAAACTTCTATGATGGGGATTCCACAACCTGCCTTGAAAGCCTATTCCGGATCTTACTTTCTAACCATAAGAATAGTTATTTCCTAATATCTAACCCAAGTCTCCCTTGTTGCGGATTAAGCCCATTACTGCTTTGTTCTACCTTCAGTTGACAAGAAGAAGAATTGATTACAGTCTTCTTTTTATAAGATTTGACTATCAGGTCTCTCTCCTCAGTCTTCTTTCCTCTAGAGCAGTGGTTCCCAAACTTGCTCCGTCGCTTGGCAGTCTGGGAGCCGCGATCAGTAAACAAACCAGCCCGAACTGCCAGGGGCTTTGCCCGCACAAGTGGCGGAACAAGTTTGGGAACCACTGCTCTAGATTAAACATGGACAGTTTTTTTTTTAACCTTTCCTCATAGGTCTGAGTCTCTAAATCTTTTATCATCTTTAGTGCTCTCCTACGGATTCTCTCCAATTTGTCCACATCTTTCCTAAAGTGTGGCACTCAGAATTGGACTCAGTAGTCCAGCTGAGGCTTCACCAGTGCTGAGGAGAGTGGAACAATTACTACCCTTGTCTTGCATACAACAGTTCTGTTAAAACATTCCAGAGTACTAACTTTTTTTGCAACTGCGTTACATTGTTGACTTGTTCAATTTGTGATACACTGTAAGCCAGCAAGTTATTCCCCATTTTGTAACTGTACATTTGAGGGTTTTTTGTTTGTTTCTGTTTTTGTTTTTCCCCTGTCCCCAAACCCTGTCCTAAGTGTGGTTGTCTTTATTTAATTTTATCTTGTTGAATTCAGACCAATTCTCCAATTTGTCAAGGTCCTTTGAATCCAGGTGTTATCTGAAAATTTTATAAGCATACTCTTCACTCCATTGTCCAAGTCATTACTGAATAGTATCTAACCCAGGACAGATCCCTGCAGAATACCACTAGATCTACCCTCCCAGTCTGACAGCAAACCATTGATTAGTTTTTAAGCATGGTATTTTTGACAGCTGCGCACCCATCTTAAAGTAATTTCATCCTGACCACATTTCCCTATGTGCTTATGACGCTGGTGTGTGAGTCTGTATCAAGAAGCCTTACTAAAATCAAGATTTGAAATCTACAGCTTCTCTCCCATACACTAGGCCAATAATCCTGTTTATCTTTGAGATCTGCTTAAAGAAAAGCCCCTCATTTGGCCTTAATATTTGAAGGTATGTGAAGGGACATGCCCTAACTCTGGTGTAGGGGAGATCAACCAGCTCTTCTGGGCCTGTTTAGCACTAATGAAGCAAACCTGCAAGGCTTGTTCTTCCTGGAAGGGAAGAAGCTTAAAAAGGGAAGGGACAGTGAACAGGAAGAAGGCTATTCCACTTCAGAGACTGCTGCCAACAGAGAGTGCAGCTTGTGACCATTGCCTTTTCAACTGACCTGATTGGCAGCAAAGCAGTAAGTCCCTAGAGGGGCAGAAGGTAGGCCCCACTAAGGCGATAATAGACTCTGATAGACCAAGCTCATAGAGCTGAATCCAGAAAGACACTGCCTGAGAGACAGGCCATCTTTGACCCTGTTTTCATCCAGAGTCTCCTCTCTCATAAGGGAAAGAGTATAAATGATATCAGGTGTCAAGGGCTCCCTTGACCACCCTCTTCCCCACTCCCCCCCCCCCCCTCCCCCCCCCCCCCAAAAAAAAGTACCATAATTGTTTTTATTCCACCTACTGATATGACTCTCTTCTATGGCACTCTGCACTATAGTTAGATTTGGAAAGATTAATCGGTAAATGTCAGTAAACATCAATTTCAAACACACAGACAAATAAAAATACTTTTAATATCTGCAAATTTCAGTTAAGAAAAATGCTGCTTGAGAACCCAGTTTAAGGATATTTATTTACTTTGTATATTTTGACAACTAGTGTTAAGGTTATAAGGCTTTAACTTTTTGAATCTCAATGCCTCTCATTAAAAAATTCTGACTTTTCAATTTCCCACAACTGAAAACTTAATTTGATAAAAATAATAAAAATGTTTAAAACCCACAGATTTGCTCAGTTGTAAAAGTTTAAATCTAATAGAAAAAATGCTTAAACTGATAGACTTGGCAGAATTTTTTTTTTTTTTTTTAAATGGCTAACTGAAATATCAGAGCACCACATGTGAGGATGAACTCTTCCTCCCAAATTCCCTCAGTAACAGTGCCTGAAGTTAGGTTCCTAAACCCATATCCTTTTTAGGCTTTTTTTTTTTTAATCTTGTCCCTAAAATCTAAGATAGAGGGGAATTTAAAAAAACAACCCCACACAACTTACTTGCATAACTTGATACTGTACAATGCTTCAGCTATATGAATTCCCCAGGCAAGCCAAAACCTGGTAAGATAAGCACACACATTAGTTTTAATGTTGCTGAAAATTAGGACCACACTGTTTCCATAATGCAAAAGATGGAAAGACGATATTTAAGAAACCGACAAGTTAGCTTTCTGCTTTTTCTAGAAGACAGAGAATTTTTTAGTCTAAGGGCGTATTTGAAAGAAAGGCAGAGTCTCTCTTAACTGTGCTCTGACTAAGAACAAGCTATGAAGTTCAGGTACAGTGCATCACCTAAAGCACCTGGTATTCATCCAAAACTTGTCATGGTATGTTTGTAAAATAGCAGATACTGTACTACAGAATTTGGCCCAATATCAGGCTCAACTTTCAGTGAAGTCAATACAAGCTTGCCTCACTACAGAATTTAGCCTTGTACTTATTAGAGGTGCAATCTAAGTACCAGAGAAGTCAAATGGTCAGCTTTTCATTGGATTTATAGTTACTAGAAGTTTTATTAGCTTTAGTTTATAAACAGATGGTATAAAGAGATCAAATACATGCCTAATTGGGCATTTAAGAAAAGACTAGCTTTTCAAATGAGTCAAAAGCGGTCCGTCTTCAAAGTGGAGTAATGATGGGGCAATTTGAAGCTTTTAACAAAGCCCTTCTAAAAACAGGTCTCTGAAATCATTTTGATCTATATTAATATGCTCTTGTAAATTGCCCTTCTGTTGTATATTGGTGCCCAGATACCTGCTTTTCTGAACTGCAGTATTTGTCCACCACCAATTTTAATGTATAGCCTTGTTCCAGTTAGGAGCTGTGGATACCAATCTTGCATCTGAAGCAACACACCAAGGCACACTGAGTAACTTTTATCTAGATACTAAGTGTTCCAAGTTCCTCTGGTGATTGGAAATCACAATGAGATTGAGTCCTGATTCAGTGCATGGTGAAAGGAACAAAAAGTGAAGCTGGAATGTCCTAAACAGTCTAAGGTTCTCTTTACACACAAGTGATGAGAGCTGGCTGCAATAAAGGCTTATCTAAACATAGTTCTTCAGAAAGAGCTCTTTCTATCCAGTTGTTCCTGAATAACTCCACGTGTGGACACTTACTCTGGAATAAAAATGTGTCTACACATAGTTACTCAGGAACAGCCTGATTAAAAAAGCTCTTTCTGAAAAACTCCATATATAGACAGGCTTAAATGGCATAAAGCCATAAGTTATGTAACCCAAAAAAACCCTTGGTCCTGTCTACACTATAAATTGTAACACCTTTAACAGAGGTCCTTCAGTGTAAGCTGAGACGCAGGGTATGTCTACACTACGGGATTAATCTGAATTTATATAATTTGAATTTTGGAAACAGATTGTATAAAGTCAAATGTATGCGCCCACACTAAGCACATTAATTTGACTGTGTGCATCCATGTACTGGGGCTAGCGTCGATTTCCGGAGCGTTGCACAGTGGGTAGCTATCCCATAGCTCCCGCAGTCTCCTCCGCCCATTGGAATTCTGGGTTGAGATCCCAATTCCTGATGGGGCCAAAAACATTGTCACGGGTGGTTCTGGATACATCCTTCCCCCTCTCCAGGGAAGCAACGGCAGACAACAGTTTCGCGCCTTTTTCCTGGGTGAACAGTGCTGACGCCATACCACGGCAAGCATGGAGCCAGCTCAGCTCAAGACAGCAGTCATGAACATTGTAAACACCTCGTGCGTTATTGTGCAGTTTATGCTGAACCAGAACCTGCAAAAACAGGTGGCAAGGAGTAGGCTACGGCAGCGAGAGTGATGACAACATGGACATGGAATTCCATCAAACCACGGGCCCCGGTGCTTTGGAGATCATGCTGTTAATGCGGCAGGTTATAACCATGGAACGCCGATTCTGGGCCCGGGAAACAAGCACAGAATGGTGGGACCGCATAGTGTTGCAGATGTGGGACGATTCCCAGTGGCTGCGAAACTTTCACATGCATAAGGGCACTTTCATGGAACTTTGTGAGTTGCTTTCCCCTGCCCTGAAGCACCAGAATACCAAGATGAGAGCAGCCCTCACAGTTGAGAAGCGAGTGGAAGATAGCCCTGTGGAAGCTTGCAACGCCAGACAGCTACCGGTCGGTCGGGAATCAATTTGGAGTGGGCAAATCTACTGTGGAGGCTGCTGTGATGCAAGTAGCCAAAGCAATCACTGAGCTGTTGCTACCAAAGGTAGTGACTCTGGCAAATGTGCAGATCATAGTTAATGGCTTTGCTGCAATGGGATTCCCTAACTGTGGTGGGGCGATAGATGGAACCCATATCCCTATCTTGGCACCGGAGCACCAGGGTAGCCAGTACATAAACCGCTGCAAGCACTTGTGGATCACAAAGGACGTTTCCCCAACATTAACGTGGGCTGGCCGGGAAGGGTTCATGACACTCGTGTCTTCAGGAACACTACTCTGTTTAAATGGCTGCAGCAAGGGACTTACTTCCCAGACCAGAAAATAACCGTTGGGGATGTTGAAATGCCTATAGTTATCCTTGGGGACCCAGCCTACCCCTTAATGCCATGGCTCATGAAGCCATACACAGGCAGCCTGGACAGGAGTGAGGAGCTGTTTAACTACAGGCTGAGCAAGTGCAGAATGGTGGTAGAATGTGCATTTGGCCATTTAAAAGGTCACTGGTGCTGGTTACTGACCACTATCCCCATTGTTATTGCTTCTTGCTGTGTGCTCCACAATCTCTGTAAGATTAAGGGGGAGATCTTTACGGCAGGGTGGGAGGCTGAGGCAAATTGCCTGGCTGCTGATTATGTGCAGTCAGACACCAGGGCAATTAGAAGATCACACCAGGAAGTTCTGCGCATCAGAGAAGCTTTGAAAACCAGTTTCATGACTAGCCAGGCTATGGGGTGAAAGTTCTGTTTGTTGAAAACCCGCCCCTTGATTGACTCATTCCCTGTAAGCAAACCACCCTCCCCCACCCTTAAATCACAGCTTGCTTTTAAAGGAAATAAAGTCACTATTGTTTAAAAATCATGTATTCTTTATTAATTGATTATAAACATAGGGAGAGAACCGACAAGGTAACCTGGATGAGGTTTGGGAGGAAGATAGGAGGGAAGTAAAAGGCCACTGAAAAAATTCAATATGACAGCCTTTTGGTTGGGCTGTCCACTGGGGTGGAGTGGGAGGGTGCACGGAGCCTTTTCACGCGGCACTGCTCTGAGTCCCTATTGTGGCCTCTCTCCATCGTGCCCATGGAGGCTTTTTCAAAAGTTTTGGCATTTCATCTTTTCAAAGTTCTGCTAGCACTGAATCCTCTCCCCATATAGCGATCAGATCCAGTACCTCCCGTATGGTCCATGCTGGTGCTTTTTTTTTTTTCCCAATTATCGGCCTGCATGGTTACCTGTGCTGATGAGCTCTCTGTGGTCACCTGTGCGCTCCTGTGCTGGGCAAACAGGAAATGAAATTCAAATGTTCTTGGGGCTTTTCCTGTCTACCTGCCCAGTGCATCCGAGTTCAGATTGTGACCGCTCTGGACAGCAATGAGGCACTGTGGGATAGCTTCTGGAGGCCAATACCATCGAATTGCGGCCACACTAACCCTAATTCGAAATGACAATATCGATTTTGCCGCTACTCCACTTGGCGGGGAGGAGTACAGAAATCGATTTGAAGAGCCCTTTATTTAGAAATAAATGGCTTCATTGTGTGGACGGGTGCAGGATTAATTTGATTTAACGCTGCTAAATTCGAAATAAACTCCTAGTGTAGACAAGGCCTAAGAAGTTGAAGCATTAAGGTAGACATCTCCCTTCTGAAGAGGAAAAAGGGAGAACTCTGGAAACAGCCTGCAGTGTCTGTACAGCCATTTAGCTTCCAGGGTAACAGAAGCATTTGAGAAAAGTTAATAAGAGGCCTTGTAAACTTAGATATTAACTGTTGCCAAGAATGATTTAATCTATATGTTTTTTCCCCCTAAAGACAGCAAATTCCCAATTCAGCTTCTGGATCTCAGGAACTGGCCTTGACAAGTTTCATTCACCTAGCCTTTCACCACCCCCACCTCCACCGAGGTGAAACACAAGCCATTAAAATGTAACAAACTATCAAATTAAATTATGGAATCTTAAGTAGGGGGTGGAGATGGGGAAACAAAACAATGTAAGTAGCAAAAACATTAGCTTTCCAAATCAAACTTACCCATTATATAGCAGTTTGGGGTGGTTGTCCACTAAATATTTAGTAAAATGGCCAAATTGTCCCAGATTCTCGTAGGGTAGTGTTGAAGGTAAAAAGACTGCCCACTAAGAGAAACATACACTTTAGTGAAAAAACGCACCTCTAAGCGCAGCAAGTTTCAGCGCTGTAAAGCGCTAGTGTAGATAGTGCCCTAGTGCCGGGAGCCACGCTGGTATCAATGCTCCTCATGGAGGTGGGTTTTTTTTAGAGCGCTGGTAGAGCTCTCTCCCAGCACTCTGCCGTGACTACACAAGCCACGTTAAAGCACTGCCATGGCAGCGCTTTAACGTTGCAAGTGTAGACTAGCCTTTTGCTGAATCTGCCAACAAAAGTCCAAAACAGAATGGTACCTGCAGTTGTCTCAATGAAACTCAACCCACCTCCACTTTTTTCATGCAATTTACTGATTGGCCAAGTGTAACTTTTGGTCACTACTCACATTAAGAAGTGTTTTTTATCAATACACACTTCTGCCTCAGCTTCCACTATGTTGAAATTCTAAAGTATTGGAAACCTGTCTCCCCTTCTGCCTATTCAAAATTTGCATTACGAGTGCAATGCTTCACTTTCTCCTATATTTAAAGATGTGTAGTCCACCTTCAAACTCTCTGTTGGATCCCCACTCACTTCAGAATTCAATTAAATTGCCCTTATTTTAAAAAGCTTTGATGCACGTGCTCCTCCTTAGTGCACAAGCTGTGTCTTTCATTCCTCAGTTAGAATGAACCTCTTTTTCTGTATAAAATCTAGCCACAGTTGCCTCTGTCTGCAGTTTTATTTTATTTTTAATTCCAACTGTTGGTAATACCGGTTCAGCTCTCCCACTATTAGAACTGGACAGAAGGCTACTGTACACAAGCCTCCCAAGGTCACCCATGTTTGACACTATGCCAATTTAATGTACTCTAAGCATGTTTAACTCTCATGGTAGCAGGAGCTGTGTGCGCACACGAAGAGTGCAGTGCTAGTATCAGGGGAAGATGCTCTGCTCTTTGCAAGAGTGGGATATTTTTTATAGCTATACAAAAATCCCTACTCTAGACAAGCCTTATATAGGAGGTGTACCTGAATGGCAGATCTATAGTATCGTTACCAACTTCAGCATCTCCTGGCAAAATTTGTTTCTGCTGTCAACTCTTGGAGAAGGGGGCATTATATCCCACTGGCATAAACAAACCAGGTGGGGTGGGGGGAAAATAGCTACCCCTAAAACAACTGCCCTTATTGTGCTGTTTTCATTTTCCTCACCTCACAAGTGCAAGAAACCACCTCACTCACTGAACTCCCACAACAATCTCCCCCTCCGAGCCCTGCCCCCCGCTCGGATACACACACCCTGCCCCCAGCACCTTCTAGCCCCCAGCACTCCGCTCCCCCCTGCCACACGCACCTATCCGCTCCCAGCGCCCTCTATTCCCGACACCCCCAGCCTCATCCATGCCCCCCCCCACCCATTCACCCTAGCCCTGAGCCCCCCAGCGCCGGGCGCCCGGCTACTCACAGCGAAGTAGCCTATGGAGATGGCGATGGCGCCCATCCAGAAGCGGCTGGTGCTCCGGAAATAGCCGCCGGGGTCCCCGGGGGACGCCGCCATGTTGGCACTAACCTCGAGCGCCGCTCACAGCATCGCCCCACGGAGGCGGGGCCGCGCGCCGCCACTGTCGCCCGAGGTGAAGGGGGGAGAAGCGGACTGCACCCGGACCAGACCATTCCGGCCGCGGGGGGAGGAAGTGGGGACGATCAGGCCTGAGCTCGAACCTCTGTGCTGGGGAGGAAGGAGAAGCAGCCTGAGTCCCCGCCCCGTCCATGGAGAAGCTCCGACCCCCCCTGGCTCTGGTGCTGACAGCTCAGCTCAGCTGCGGGGCACGGTTGGCGTCCCAGCTGGACGGGGACGTGCTGGGTGCGTTCGAGCTCCCGGGGCTCGCTGGAGAGGGCTACGCTGAGCGCGCTGGAGCTCCTCAGAACTCTCTCGCTAGAGAATTACACGCATGGGGGCGCCATGTAGAGAGGGGGCTCCTCCCCCTCCCCCTCATTTCATGTCGGAGGTTTGCTTACTGCACATGCCCTAGCCTCAGATAGATTTTTAAGGGCAGCACAGCTTGAGTGTTGAATGCGATGAGTTCCATGCTGCTGCCAGCTTTAGCCCTTGGGGCAGGGAGTTTGTTTATGAACAGAGGCATGGTGATTAAAAAAGGCTTGTCATTAAATTAAGGATCCTTAGATGATCCTGAAAGCATTGTCAGACACTCCAGTTGAAAGATAGGCAACAAAGGGTAAGACTAGTGGTCAGTTCTTAGAATGCAGCGGCGTAAATACTAATTAGTGGTGTCCCCTGGGGGTTGGGGGGAAGGCGCTCTGTACTGGGACCAGTACTGTTCAACATGTTCATAAATGATCTGAGGGGTGGGGAAAGAATAAACAGTGTGGTGGCAAAATTTGCAGATGATACAAAATTGTTCAAGGTAGTTAAGTCCACAGCAGATAAGAGTTACAAAGGGACCTCAGAAAACTGACTGACTGGGTAACAAAATAACAGATGAAATTCAGTGTTGATAAATGCCAAGTAATGCACATGGCAAGATATAATCCCAAGTATATATACAAAATGATGGGGTCTAAATTAGCTTCTACCTGTCAAGAAAGAGATCTTGGAGTTATTCTGGATAGTTCTCTGAAAACATCAGCTCACTGTTTAGTGGCAATCAAAAAAGCTAACAATGTTGGGAATCATTAGGAAAAGGATAGATAATAACACAAAATATCATTGCCTCTATATAAACCCATGGTACACCCACATTTTGAATACTGCATGCAGATCTTGTCACCCCATCTCTAAAAAAGATATATTAGAATTGGAAAAAGTACAGAGAAGGGCAACAGAAATGATTGGGGTATGGAATAGCTTCAGTATGAAGAGATATTAATAAAACTGGGATTTTTCAGCTTGGAAAAGACAACTAACAGAGATATGATAAGGTCTATAAAATCATTAATGGTGTGGAAAAATTGAATAAGGAAATGTTATTTACTCCTTCACATAACACAAGAACTAGGCATCACCCAATGAAATTAATAGGCAGCAGATTTAAAACAAACAAACAAAAAAAGAAAGTATTTCTTCACAGTAAACCCATGGAACTCATTGCCAGAGGATGTTTTGAAGGCCAAAACTATAATAGGGTTCAAAAAAGAACTGGATAAGTTAATGGAGGATAGGTCCATCAATGGCTATTAGCCAGGATGGGCAGGGGTACAACATTATGTTCTGAAGTGTCCCTAGCCTCTGTTTGCCAGAAGCTGAGAATGGGTGACAGGGGATGAATCACTTGATGATTGCCTGTCTGTCCATTCCCTCTGAAGCACCTGGTATTGGCCACTGTTGGAAGACTGGATACTGGGCTAGATGGACCATTGATCTGACCCAGTATGGCTGTTCTTAAGTTCTTATATATAACCCAGAAGTATCTGACACCCCCCCCACACACTGTAACCCACTAGACTCCACTCCCCGGAAGTCCAGTTGGGATCTCTCTCTCTCTCAGAGTTAGTAACAGAGTAAGAATATACATTAAAATTGTAAACCTAACCAGTGTCCCTTAAGTGACTTGCCACAAGATGTCAGAACATGTTAATATTAGAGCTGAGTGGGTCTATTTTTTCTTTCTTTTATATAGGAATTAGATACAGTGCTCCTGTCAGCTAATTATTAAATTATCTGCCAAAAAACTAGAGTTTTCAGGTCCTTATTTGGCCACTAGAATCATGCTTAAAGTTCCACCCCTCCCCAAATCTGAAATGGTGCCCCAGGTCGGGGCAAGGGTGGGGGTATCTTAAATCTTTGCTAACAAAGGCAGGTTTTCTGCAAAGGGCCTGTCTACTTGCATACTCAGACTTGCTCAGGCAGGTGGTTTTTAATGGGGAGGGGTATTCCCTGTGAATCCCACATTGTGCTCCTCCCCTCTATCAACAGCTTCTTGTTGCTGTTCTCTCTCCCCTCTGACATGGATTCCATGTAGCTCCCTAGGGAAGACTTGTGTCAGCTTGAGCTTTGAGCAGATGCAGCGTGCTGTCATCCTGGCTTCTGGGGTTAGAGCCACATGTCTTCCTGCTTGCTTGGGAATTCAAGAACTAGTGCTGCTGTTAGACCACTAGGCTGGATTTTGCAGGTGATTTTTTGAATAGAAACACAAATCCACTTTTGGGATAATTAATTGTAAAGTGAAAAGAACAGGAGTACTTGTGGCACCTTAGAGACTAATAAATTTATTTGAGCAAAAGCTTTTGTGCGCTACAGCCCACTTCATCAGATGCATAGACTATGCAAGGCATGAATTTAGCCATATGGAGTGGAAATCCATGTCTATGCATCTGATGAAGTGGGCTGTAGCCCACAAAAGCTTATGCTCAAATAAATTTGTTAGTCTCTAAGGTGCCACAAGTACTCCTGTTCTTTTTGCGGATACAGACTAACATGGCTGCTACTCTGAAACCTGTCACTAATTGTAGAGTGAATCTGATTTGAAGTAGGCATTGTAGCCCAGGGTAATGAGCAAGTAGTTGTAAGCAGATAGCCTGGCTTTCACTCTGGGCAAGTCACCTAGGCCCAGATCCATAAATGTACTTAGGCTCCTAACTTCCATTGATTTCCGTGAAAGTTAGAAACCTAAATACCTTTCTGGATCTGGGACTTAATTTCCACACCTCAATTTCCCCCTTTGTGAAATGGGGACAATCAAAGGAGTGCTTTGTGTTAATTAGTTAAACTTGGTACAGTTCTCTGAACATGTAAATAATAATGATTAGTGAGGACATTACAATTAATAATCTCCTAATAGGACCATGTCCCAGATTCTGACCTCAAATCTGTATGTGTACAGGTCCAGGAGTTTGAGGTAGGAATTCAGGCTCCATGTTGTCTTTGCAACAGGTGTAGAGACTATAGTTTCCGTTGACTTCATAGTACTACCTTTCCTTACAGAGAGAATTTGCATTTGATTATATCATGGGATTAGAGATGGGAGAAATCTAGTATTAGATTATTCTACAGCCTAATAGATCTCACTACCCGGAGCTTTCCCCATTATTCAGTATTTTCCCCTTTCTTAATTTTACCCCATTATTCTTAGTTATGCCCTTTGTACAATCCTATGCAGTTCCTCTCCATGGCCTCCTCTCCACCCTCTGATCCACTCTCAGAGGGATCGTCTCCTTAGTCACCCCCATCATGGACACGCTCGCACCCCCGGGTTCCCCCCGGATGCTTCACTGGTCTTGGGTCCATGCAAGAGGAGTAAGCAGACATAGGCAAACACATCATTCCACCCCAGCCCCGGCACTGCAGAAATTCTGAAAACAAGCTAATGCAGCAAGCTATATCTTTTCTGTAGGGCAGCCACAGCTGGGGAAGTCCCTGGTAGTGTGACTCTAAAGGGGCTGTTTTACCAGAGAAGTGGGGTGGGACTGCTGGGGTTTAGCCAGGCCTCCTGGGGATTACCAGGTTTGAAGGGGTGAGTCCCAAAGCCCATTCTATGATGGAGGAGAGATGCAAATCCACAGCACCAGCAGATGTGAGGGAATCCTCATTGAGGTTTTTCCCCACATAGCCTCCTACTACAGGTTTTTCCACAAAAGGGAATGAGATGGGCCCATTCTTGAGATTTATACCCTTCAAATACCCGGTATAGGATTACCACTTTAGCCATCCCTTAGTCTAGCAATACAGCTAACCACAATCTTATGAGCAGCCATTTAGCTACTCCTTTCTAATCCAAATTTTAAAAACAATACAGAGATGGCAGTGGTTTACCTGAAGCTCTGGGTTTTCAAATATTCTAAAATAGTCCTTAAAGACCTTTGCAAAACTGGGGTCATCATTAGCTCCTTTAATTGCCTCACAAATCAATTCACCCAGTCCTTTAATTATTTTTGCTTCCCTTCTCTTTATTTCATCCAGTTTATCTAAATCTTTCTGCTGGTGGCTGTCTGGAAGAAACCTGGAACTGCATTCAGATCTCTTTAGAAGTGACTTTGAAATTCAGAGGATTTATATCTATCTCTATAGGTATTTGATCAGTTTACTGAATAACCATTTGATTTATTTCCCCCCACCACTGAATTGGCTTAATACTAGATGAAGTGTGTGAAATACTGTGTGCTGTTGCTGCAAACTGACACAGTGGTACATGTAGGAAAACAGCTTGTATTAGCTGTTGCTGGTATCTGTGTCAGTCCATGGAAGAAAATCAGCTGTAGGAATGATAGCTGACAAAAATGGGAAATCTCTTCTCCAGCTAGGGAGCAGAGGCCAGCCCTTGAGCCCAGCCCTTGAGCCCTTCCACTTCCAAATATCAACTAGGGAATGGAGTGTGCCCTGTGACAGGCTACCCTTTGTTGAAGTTCTCTTCTATAGCTCAGTGGTTTGAGCATTGGCCTGCTAAACCCAGGGTTGTGAATTCAATCCTTAAGGAGGCTATTTAGGGATCTGAGGCAAAAATCTGTCTGGGGATTGGTCCTGCTTTGAGCAAGAGGTTAGACTAGATGATCTCCTGAGGTCCCTTCCAACCCTGATATTCTATTCTATGATTCTATAGTTAGGAGGTGTAAGATCCTTGGATTCTCCCCAAAAGATTGTTCTAAGGCTATCTTTGCTGGCCAAAAAGATGTGTTTTTACAGCGGGATAATTAAAGTGAGTTAGTTATCCCACTGTGAATTCTAGCAGAGACCAGCCTCAGTAGTTCTTACAGCAATGCAGCTATGTGATGTCAATTATGGGTATAGTGATGACCTTGCCTGGATATAAAACTGAACTGAACTACCACAAAAACTACATGTGCCTTGTCTCCACTAGGTTTTTACAGCAAGATAGCTAACGTGTGTTAGTCATCTCGTTAACAAAATCACCTTTTTTGGCAGGGAAGACATAGTCTGAATGTGTGTTGGCCTTAGAAAATTAAAGGAGAAAGCAATCTTTAGAGACTGGAGAGGGGGGGAAATGTGTCTCCATTGCTATATAATGCACAGTAACTGTTTTATCTTTCGTTCTTCAATAACATTTAATCTGCAGTTCATATTTATGGAAGTAGATAAAATTTAAGGCTAGAATGGATCATTTGGTAAGATCAACACAGAGTATATCTCACCCTGAACAAGACTGCAAAGACAGAACACCCACTCTAAAACCCACTTCCATTGAGAGGCCTCTGGGATTGCAGGGCTCACAGGTGCCAGTTTTCACAGCGACTGAGGTCATATCTACACTATGGTGACTATACTGGCATAACTAGGGTACTGTAGCTATGTCAGCATAACCCCATACTGTAGACAAGTTTACACCAGCAGAAGGATTTTTTTCTGTCACTGGAACACCACTTCCCCTAGTGAAGGTAGCGAGGTGGACCCAGACCAAAGCATTCTTCCATACACCTACGTGCATCTACACTGGGGTTAGGCTGACATAACTATGTTGCTCGGTGATATGGATTTTTCATACCCCGAGCAACATAGCTTGGTCAACCTAAATTTTAAGTTTAGACCAGGCCCAAGTTTAAAAGCTGATTGATGGGTTTGTCCTGCTGAAAGACAGTTAAAGTACAGTAGATGGAGCAATGCTGCTTCTACATTTCTGCTGCTCATTTCACACATTGTTTACAACATTAAATTAGTCTTTCAGATTTTAAATGCTAAAGCCATGTGTGTTGTTTCTAGTACAGTGGAAAACTTGTTCTCCCTCCAAGTTAGAGACATGGGTTTAGGACTATCTGGGAACAAAAGCTATTTGTCAGGCAGTCTGTCACTTGTATTTTGTGCTCTTGATAGATGCCAGAGACTAGATAGCAAGAGGCAGGGTTTCTTCTTTTGTGTCTTTTTTTTTTGGGGGGGGGGGGGGGGGAGGAAAAGGTGGGGGGGAAAGGTTAGGTTTTAGGAGTTTGATTCCATCTAAAGAATTTTGAAACATGGTTTGGGCTAATCCGGGGTTTCAGGATTGGGCCCCATGTTAGGAAATTATTTAGCTGCAGCCAATTTTGAACTGAGTTGAAAGGCTAGTGTAGATGAGACCGAATATGTATTTATTCCATGTAAGTTCTGTAAGGAGATGGACTTAACAAAAGATTTCCACTACTCAGAGTTAAATAAACAAGGCTGTAATGAGAGTGTTGCAAGCATTTCTGTACTATTAAACTAATTTACTATGCATTTTTTTAAAAATAACCTCCCTCACAATCTCATTCCTCTTACAAAAATATTTTTTTCTTTTAATTAATGGTTGGTTTAAAATTATCACTATTGCTTTTAAGTTCTAAGATGAGACCCAAACTAAGCAAAAACACTATCCTTTTTAATTTTCTGTCTTATAACTTCACAAAGATTTACAATACTATATATAATGGCCAAGATTTTCAACAATAGAAGCCCAATGTTACCTTCCTAAATCTATATTTAAGCAATTAAACATGTGGTCAAATTTTCAAATGTATTGAGAAATACATTAGACAGAAATAAATAGAAAAACTAAAGGGTGTTTTCTCCCTTCAATTTGTGGGTATGTCTACACTGCAAAGAAGGTGTGTTCTTAACTCAGGTTAGCTAACTAACTTGAGTTAGCAAACTTGGATTAAAATAGCAACGACTATATGGCAATTCAGCTTTGAACTCTGGTTAGCAAGTCAGGGCCGCCCAGAGGATTCAGGGGGCCCCCCGCTGCCGAATTGCTGCCAAAGACCCGGCACTTCGGCAGCGGGTCCCGGGCAGAAGGACCCTCCACCGCAGGTCTTCAGGGCACTTTGGCGGTGCGTCCCGGAGTGGAAGGACCCCCCCACTGCGGAATTGCTGCCGAAGACCTGGAGCGGAAGAAGCTCTGGGGGCCCGGGCCCCATGAGAGTTTAGTGCTGCCGAAAAACTCTCGTGGGGGCCCCTGTGGGGCCCGGGGCAAATTGCCCCACTTGCCCCCTCCCGGGTGCCCCTGTAGCAAGTCAAGCTAAAGTCTACAGGAGACCTTGAGGGTTGAACTCCAGCTATCTAACCTGACTGAGTTCAATGGGTAATTGCCATGTGTTTACTTCCATTTTAACCCAAAATAGCTAATCCAAGTTAAGAACACATCTTTTTTTGCAGTGTATGGAAGTTCTTTGTACAAAGAGAATGATAGCTATATATTTGCCATACATAAATTATTAATGTATTAAAATGTGCTGGAAAATTAAACTATTGTAGTTGTTTGGGATCACATTTTGAACAATGATTGTAGGGGCACAATTCATGGCTTGGATCTCATTAGCTATATCAGCCTCAGTCATATGTCATCTTTACAAACATTTAGGATTAAATTCTTCCCTTAAGCATATAAATGTAGAAACCCCATTGATTTCAAAAGAAATTGAGTATGTACATAGGAGAGCAGCATTTGGCTTTTAATTTGTGCCGAAGTCCCATATGCTTAACATATGCTGTATACCATCTCACTGACTAGACATGCAATTATCATCATGGGCTTTTTATTTGAAAAGGAAAAGGGAAAGGAAAAGAAAGATAAACATAAAGAATCCCAGTCACAATTCATTGCCTCTGACATTTGCATGTTCTATTAATTATTAAGCCCTTGCTTACAGTAGAATGACTTAGGAGAACTGGCTACAACGTGGTTCCAGTTTGCAGTGTAGACAAGATTTTAAAAATGGTTTGTAATTGGGATTTGCTGGTGTATGATGGAAACCTGATTAGTGCTGCCGATTCACTTCTAGTGAATACATTTTGTGTTTCTGTCTCTAAGAATAGACTCCGGGTTTGATTACACTTCAAGCTGGAGCTGTAATTTCCATCCTGGGTAGACATATACACCCTAGCTTTGATTGAGCTAGCAAGCTAAAAATAGCAGGGTAGCCCCTACAGCATTACACTTCTATTTGTAGTGCACAAGCTTAATCCAACCTAGCTCACCCACATCTACCTGAGCTGGAAATTTCACTGCCAGCTTGAAGTGTACACATACCCTGAGTCTATCCTGTTATTGTTTTTTAATGCATTGCATAGGTTTTGTTTGTTTGTTTTTTAAAAAGCAAAATAGTAACAAGCAGTTTTATATACACACATATAAAACAACTTTCATCTGACAATCTCCAAGATCTTTACAAAGATAAATTACACCCAGATATATGGCAAATCAAGATGAAGTTGCTTGCCCAGCGTTGTGCAATCAGTGAGTCATGAAACAATCAAAAGGTAAAGGAATGAGTGGGTGATAAAACTACTGGTGAGCTTCCTGACTGCCAGTTTCTTGCTCTAATCACTAGTCTGATTACCTGTACCATTGGTATCCCCAATAAATGACTTCCTGGTCCTGATATCACTTCTTTCATTTTCTAAATGCTGGCTTGCTACCTTGCACCCCTCCTTTTTGCTGGCCTTTAACCCTTAAGGCAAGATGTTTAACGCGTTGGAGACTGTCCAGATTTTAAAAGCATGGTGCTGGACACTGGAGAGTATAGTGTTGTGAAAGAGGAAAGGTTTCTGATCACTGAAAGATGTATGCTAGAGTTAACTGCAACCAGCTGGCACATTTTAAGCATGACTGCCCATGAAGGGCAAAATCATGTTCACTAACACGTTTTTCTAATATAATGCATTTTCCCAGTGGGTGTTACATGAATCATAGAGAGAAGGCAGAGTGAGGTGAGGAAAAACAACAACATGGGCCTAGCAACAGAGGCCATTGGTGGAGTAAGATGGATGGGTAGCATGTTCCAGCAGTGGTAGAGCATATTGCTTTTAAGAAGGGCAAAAACAACAGTGAAAATAAAGGTAGGGCTTCTGCTGTGGGGACAGAGAGGAGAGGAGACTCCAGACGATTTGTCTCCAATTCCTGTGGAAAAAGCCTTGAGGCCAAGTTTACTTCTCTTCAGGGGCCTAAAGGTTTGTAATCAGGTTTGGCAGACTATGCTGTTGTCTTCCTTAGTATTTCCATAGCATTATGTAAGGGTGTGGTATTTTACAGAAATCAAAGAAAGTCCTACAACACTTGCAGCCTGCTATTGTAAGGTGCTGCTGAGGGCCCTCATGTGCCATTGAAGTAAGTCTGAGTTGAAAGTGTTGATTGATCATGTTGTAAGATCTATGGCAACAAAAAATCTGTGATAAGGAGAGGGGAGATGGGGGGGAAAGATTACAATAAAGCAATGCAAATTAAGGCTTGCCCATACTGGGGATTTCAGAAGTTAGTGGCCAGATACAATACAGCTGTACCAGACCCACTGGCTTCAGTGGAACTGCTTGTGTGTGTGTAGGGCTTGTAGAACTGAGCTGCCAATGAAACGCATGCAATATGAATCAGATATATATAGGGGAAGGACCCATCTGCACGTGGGGAGGATATTTCGGGGGAAAGCTTGATAGACAAAGTGTTTCTTGGGAAGGGAGGTTGGTTGGTGCCCAAGAGAGGGTTTCACTTTCAGGTAAAAGGTGTTGTATGGAAGACAACATGAAGGCAGTGACAACAAGGAGTCTGGTGGCACCTTAAAGACTAACAGATTTATTTGGGCATAAGCTTTCGTGAGTAAAAACCGAGGTTTTTACTCACGAAAGCTTATGCCCAAATAAATCTGTTAGTCTTTAAGGTGCCACCAGACTCCTTGTTGTTTTTGTAGATACAGACTAACACGGCTACCCCCTGATACATGAAGGCAGTGCTGGATTTGACATTCCTGAACTGCAGGTACACCCGAGTTGGAGCCCCTTTCATGGCCCTGCCCCACCCCTGCACTGAGGTGCTCTCTTGTACTGGGGCCCTACTCCACCTTGAGCCATCTGCTGGACTGGTGGGTGGCCACCCTCCCTCATCGTTGGGAAGGCTGAGCATCTCCAATCCCCAGGTCATTGCTCCTTGTCTTCATGTGGGATCTGTCCCAAAAGAGGGATGTGTATTGGGACGCCTGCTAGCACTGCCCCAGGAGAGTCATAATTGTCCAGTGGCAGCCAGTCCTCTGTTGAGATGGTGTCAGCATCCTTTCTCATCAAAGCAGAGAGTTTCAGAGTTACTGACCCATAGAGATGAATGGTCTAGCCTACACCTCTCAGAACTATTGTTTCAGGCTGTCTGCAGACTCAGGCACTGCATCAGTTCCACACAGGTCATGTTTTCCTGCCCTTTCTTTCTTTCTTTTTTTCTTTCTTTCACCAGGAAAGCTAGATTTTTAAGAAAACTGTGCTTTGGACATCAGCACATGACTTTGGGAACCTAGGTACTCGGCAGCAGGCAGGGAAGAGAAAAAGGCCAGCTGTTTTTCAAACAGCACTCTTTTAGATAACTAATTTCAGGGCTGACCAGAGCCAGGTTTCAGGGATTTACAAGCAATAGAAAGAGGGATTTTAAGGGTTCAGTAAATATAACAGTTAAGGGTGAGATTTTGCCTGAATTCTGTGTGCATTGAAATCAATTGTATAACTCCCTCAGGGGAAGCAGAATTAGTCCAACATTGAATACATCTGAAATTTTAGGGCTGTACATTTTTTTATGTGATCCTGCTCTTATTGACATGGATGCGGGGGAAGTCTGGGCTGCCTGTCAATTATCTGATGTTGGAAAATTCACTTCAGAAGCAGGAACAGAACGCTCCTTGGACACAATGGCACTCTCTACTACACTAAAGGTAAAACTCGTATGTGCAAGAGGCTGATCTTCCGCAAGGGTTGGTCCAAGACTCTGGAATGTACTCACCCAGAAACTAAGGATCATAACAAACCTCACTACCTTTCACTCCAAGAGCAAGGTGCACTTCTCCAACATGTCATGGCCTTCTCTGACATATGTACATAACAAAAAAAGGGGGGGAAACTATTAAAATAAGACATTCCCCTGCCCACACTTTTCTCCCTGGAGGGAGGACAAGCAAACAAACAACATGTCAGATGTTAGTAAAGCTGCTTAATGTACTTCTTGAAGGCACTGAGATACTATGGTAATGAGTGTGGCATAAGAACCTATATAGAATAGAATGGACCCATTACAAGCACATTATATTAGACTACATTATTACAATACACTTGAATGTGAAATCTTTTAGAACACTTCAGACGTCCTTTGACATTTTTATTTCAGTGGCATAAGCTCTCCCTTCTATTGCTGTCTGCATTGGTGTCAAGCCCAGAATCAAAGTGGTGTTGATTAGTAAATAATGGGCTGCAAAATTTTACACCAACAAGATAACGAGGTGTTTCAGATAAGCAGGCATGAGATGAGCCACTCTTTTATGATGTGTAAATGTCTGAGGGCAAAGTTGTACCACTGATTTTTGAACACAACTCCCTACTGGATGCAATGGAACATTCTGCTTACTAACATCTGACACATGTTGGTTGTTACTGGTTCGCTTGTCCTCCCCCCAGGGAGAGAAGTGTGGGCAGTGGAATGTCTTGTTTTAGTAGATTTTTTACATATTGTTATGTATACAGAATGTGGTGCTCAGATACATTCTGTGCTCTACAACTCAGGACTCCCCTTTGCACCTCCCAGAATCTGAGCTCTTCTGGTGGCTGATGCAGCCCATGGCATAAATTAGAGCAGATGCAGAGCCTTCTCCCCTGTTTCCCCACAGCTGCCAATGGGGTGCTCTGTACAGTACTATGATATATTTTACTTTCCGCCACCAACATTCTGTATAACTTTTTTCGTGAGTAATGTACCCAATGGATGCTAAATATCTAAACTGTATTCTTAAATTCATTCACCTAAATTTGGGTTATTGCTGATTATGCACTATATGTATCTTATGACTTTAAAAAGCAAAGTTTGTATTTGTGGATAACCTAAGCACTATATCCAGATGTACAGACAGTCTTTTCTCAACCTATGTATTATATAATTTTTTTAACATTAGCTTTAATAAACATTTTTAATCTGTTCCTTGTTAGCTGTTACTGCCACCCAGCATGTTGCTAAGCCTATGCTGCCCCTGTGCTGTAAATATTTTCTGGGTATTTCCTGTCTGTTTCTGCCCTCTCTTAGGCTCCTTTATACCAGCAGACTGGCCTCCCTGAAATCAATGGCAAAACTACAATAGTTTTCAGCGAGACCCTGATTTAGTCCCAGATACCTGAAATCACGGCTCATTTTAGGCCAAGTCACATTGGATCAGTGGTGACCTGTTGTGGTGTTTTTGCAGGGGTGGGAGAGGGAGGAGAGGGACCTTTGAAACTACCATCTTGCTTTCTGGGATCTCACTTTGTTTTTTAAATAAAACTTAAATCTCTAGCTATTAGCATTGCAAAGAAACCCTTGGAAACATGGAAGTGTAAAGAGTCCGCTTGACAATGTGTCTGAAACAATAGCTCTAGGAAGTGTGAACCGCCCTATTCATCTGGATGGTGTGCTAACCAAGGCCTTCTCTTGCTCTGAGTCATCCTCAGTTAATGGCTAGTCACTGCACCAGTTTTGTTGCTAGGCCCAACTGTAGACAAGGAATCCCCTTCCCCTTCTCTCCCCTCTTCCAAAGCAGCAGATATGTAGGCCTGGTCTGTACTAATAAATTAGGTTAACATGACTACGTCACTCAGTTAAGCCAAACTAAGTCCCCGTATAGATCAGGCCAGCTATGCTGAGATCACATTGTCAAGCATTTCTTGGCAGCTATGAGGGCTAGAAACATAACTTAAAAATGAAAGTTTCTATTCAGACATCCTCACATCACTGGGAGCTGAAGCTCTATGCACATGCTTATTGTGCCTATGCCTTAATCCAGACCTGCCCCTGGGCATATCTACACCCCAGTAAGGGGGAGCCAAAGCAAGAACACAGATGATCATATTTTAAACATCTGCACAAGATTTCATGAGTACAGTCTCACATGGGGAGAGTGTGACTTGTGGGCAAAGTTTGGGAGATTATTGCTGTGTTTCCCCCTTCCCCCACAATCTGAGCCCTACCTAAAATGTATTTATTTATCATTTGAATGGAAAGGAAAGTCTTCCAGACAGTCCAGAGAGTTGGTGATTGAAGATGGCATGCATGAAGAAGATTGCATGGAATTGATGTGTGCCATAACCGCCCAAGTTATGGAAGTGATAGGGTAAAAGAAAACAAACATAACAAAACAAAAATCACACAGGACAGGGACGGGGGTAAGGAGTGGATCATGGAGGGATTGGTCCATTCCATTAGTGCAGAATTGTTGTCTACACAAAATCCACAAATGTTTTTTCTACACTATCATATATGCAGATTCTATTGGATAGTGCATTTGCCTTCTTTTCTAAACTACTATGGTATTGCTGTGTATTTAAGTTGAGTTGTGACCCAGAGGTGGTTGCACTTCAGTGGTAGGTGATGTGAGCGCTGTGTATACAGCTTAAGGACTTCAAATCTGTACCCGTTGGCTTCAATGTAAGCAGAAACAGACCCCAGATTTTGCAAAATGTTTGGGGACAGTTTGGAACAAAAGCCATATACAATAATTATGTTGTTACTCTTGAAACCTCCCCCATGACAGCCTTCAGTGGCCTCTATTGACAAATTATTACACAAACTAATTGACCCACTACTGTAGTAATAATTATTTCCTACTCTATAACCCAATGTTGAATTTCATATTAGTGCTCCTTGTTAGTTCATATATATATTATAATTAACCACTTTAAATAATTCTGATTTCTCTTTTGAGTTAATACTTCAGTCATGATTTTATATCCCACCTTAGGCCCAGTTCTGTAATCCTTACTAATAGGAACCGTCCCTTGACTTTCTTTAAACTACTCATGTGTGCTTCAGACTCAGGCCCCAGGTTCCACAGGTTACTTGGTTGAACGAGGAGTATGAGCAGGATTTGGCCATAACAATACCCCATTTTTTGGGCTCAGTAGGGCAGTGCTTAATCAGAAGACAACACTGTGTGAGTTTTGCTACAGTAAGGACTATAGGCTGTGGCCGTTAATGTGACTGAAGTATTCATGTTCCACTGTATGTTTTTGATTTTAATACATGTTTGATAGAACCACTGGCATTTTACCTAACTGATTTTCTTCATGTCAATGGTAAAACTCCCCAGATGGAAATAGAACTGAACTAATAGTTCTAAATAGTTAAAAAAAATTTTTTTTAAAGAGAAGCAGGAAAAGCAAGTATTTATATTATAAAAACAGTAAAATCGGGATTTGTTTTTGTTCTAAAGGAATAAATCCACAGCAGGAAGCCCATCATCATAATTAGAGCTCTACTAATGTTTAACGGAGATCTGGATTTGCAGAAACAAACAATGCTGGTTCGGTTGGAGCAGGAGACCTGCTCTGCTCACCTTGAATCTGGAAGCAAGGGGAATTTTGTTTGGAGAAGCTCCAAGGCCTTCTTTTCTGTGCCCTTCTCCCCTGCCCCCATAAAATGTTATATAAGAGGGGAAAATTGTACCCTTGAATGTTTGAAAAAACTTTTCCCAGTTGCCAGCACTGGCTTTATAAAGGCCCCAGTCAGAGACACTTTGGCTACTTCTCAGGGGACAAGAGCTAATTGTGTGTATTTTGGTGATTTGATTACAATAGAGGTGTGGGACACCTTTCTGAGTCAGACTTTAACTTAAAAAAAAAGGGGGCAGCCCAACACAAACCTACAGCTCAGTTTTCTTTTTAAATCGGTAACAAAATAGGATATGATAAAGCACTTTGTCCCCATTGGATGCAGCAGAGGCAGGGGGAGGGTTGCTAACTGCTGGGGTGAAGGGGACTATAAAACTAAAGGAGCCAGTGTTACTCAAACGAGGATCCTGCTGCTAAGTTAAAACGGGTGGGGCCTTATCAGTCTCCCGGAGTGAAGATTTAAAAACAAAGCTGACAATTTTTGCAAATTAGCAAGCTCCTAGCCCAAAGATGGAAGCTGCCAAAGTGAAAAACAGTGTTACAGGTAATTATGATATTCAGAAATGTACCCAAAATTAGATTAAAATTAAATGGTGGCTCAAGTGTGGATGTTATTGGTTTGCAACTGTGTGGATCCTATCTATTGTTAACTTCAAACGCTTTATTTCTATAACGAAGTAAGTTTATAATTGAAGATCATCCAGATCTCCTTCTTAAGCCCTTCCCACAAATCTTACCTTAAATTAGTTTTGGCTGAGTCAAGACTGTAAAATCAGTTGTTTTTTTGCTACTTCAAGGGCTGGCTCAAATCGAGAAACGTGTGGCACATTGGGGCCAATGCCATTAGAATTTTCTCTTCTTGTTTTACTAGCGGAAAAAGTTCAATGGTTCTTTATAGCCGCTATTGTGCTTTGTTAAAGGTTTTAATACTTTATTTCCATACCTCCTGTTCTTATCTTACCTATTTTTTTTTAAATACAGAACAAGTCACGCAATGCCCCGTTATTTCCAATACGCCGAAAGAAGGAAGCAGGAGGAAACGGACCACATTTAGCAAAACCCAGCTGGACCTCTTGGTTAAGACGTTTGAAAGGGATCCCTACCCTGGCATCACAGTGCGGGAGAGGCTATCCAGCCTGACGGAGATACCTGAGTCTAGGATTCAGGTAAGCGCTTTGGTCATTTGTTACAACGTCTGTTCAACACCCTGTTTTCTGGTTAACGAGGCTTTTCGGATCACCGATGTCGTGCCACTCTGTAAACAAACCACCCCACAGCTAACTCTTAGGTGCCCCTTGATTGCCTCTGCCCCAAGAACGGGCCCTGGCGCTCTTTTCCGGGGACGTTCCCAACAAGCAAGGCCCCGATATGTGGCGGAGCTCAGAGCAAAAACCCTGGCCTCGAACGACTAAGGCCATCCCGTCGGTCCATAGTAGGGTTCTTCTGCCACGGGATGTACGGCTCCCGGAGTGCTGGCTTGTTGTGACTGGCACTGCAATAGTGACATGATATGGCTCTTGTAACGTCGGGATCCGAATCCCGCTATACCGGCTCCAAGGAAACTGGTATTGGAGGCTGTGCGAGGGTGGGTGGTGGTGGTTAAAGACGGAGGCACGTTTTCCCAAGGGGAATACCTGGAATATGTTTTCCTCTTTGCTGGCTCAGCGTTTAGAGAGGCGCCCCGTGAAAGGAGGTGCTCTGCCCTCTCCTTGCTTTCCCTCTCTTTGGTGACTGGTCAGGGACTGGAGCTCTTCAGCTGGCCGGTGGCAACAACACGCGTTCGGTTGTGCCATGTAAAGGGATACTGGAGGATCTGGATCGAGAAGTGTTTCCAGCAAGAGCAACGTGCTGCTATCCTCCCAGAATAGCTCAGGCTCGAGCGGTCTGGAGAGCGCTCCCCTTCTCATGTCCCGTTTCATTTTGGCTCCTCTCCTGAGTTAATGGCTTTGGTGCACTCTTGGGGCCCGATCCTGCAACTAGATGTTGGCGGAATTCGGAGATCTGTTCCCTTCCCGCGATTGTAACCGCTGTCAGGAAGGTCCCGTTGTGGCCCGAATCTGCACTGATCTCCATGGGAGTTGGGACCCGAGAGAGGGCACGGGGCTCCAGCGTGGCCTTCCCTGAAATTGTTACAATCTGCCGAGTACTGATCTCCAGATTCCAGTATTTATTTCGGGGGTGGGAAATACCTGCCACCACTCACTGGAAATGTTTGCTTGTTTAAAAAACTACTGTGGTGCCTCCAAAACGCACTGTTGTACACAACCCCAAGCAGCCTTTTGCTTGCAAACCTTATTCCCATAGCTGTGGGGCCATCAGAGATGCAGCAAAATTAATAACTCTTTTGATTTAGAGTCCAGTTGTGGAGTCACTATTCAAACTGAGCCCTCACTCAGGCAAATAATTCCACAGATGTCAGTTAGACCAGTAGTTCTCAACCGGGGTACACAAATATCTTCTATGGGGGTACATCCAATTCAGCTAGATATTTGCCTAGTTTTACAACACACTATGTTAAAAAGCACCAGCCAAGTCAGTACAAACTAAAATTTCATACAATTACTTTATACTTCTCTATAAACTATACATTGAAATGCAAGTACAATATTTATATTTGAGTTTATTTTATAATTGTATGTTAAGAGAAAGTAAGCAATTTTACAGTACTAGTATGCTGTGACACTGTTTTTGTAAGCAAGTAGTTTTTAAGTGAGGTGAAACTTGGGGTACACAAGACAAATCAGACTCCTGAAAGGGGTACAATAGTCTGGAAAGGTTGAGGACTACTGAGTTAGACTACTGGGGAGAGCAAGCCCTCGCCAACATAAGGGAGAGCACAATCTGGCCCTTACTAGGGAGCTATAACTTGAATCTGTATTGTAAATAAATTTAAAACAAAAACCCCTCTGAGCTTAGCTCCTTACAAAGACAGGGGAAATAGAAACATTGAGGCCTGATTGATCTCTGCTACTCCCATTGAGGGCAGAGGGGTTCAATTGGATCATGGGTGGAGCCCATTATTTGCCAAGTAACAGGGCCAAACCCCTATTTTCCAACTGGGTGGAAAAGGGAAACAAAGTAAGCTTTGAATTTTGTTGTTGACTAAAGCTTGTAGTCAACAAGAGTTATTTTTAACTCTTGAAACTTTGACAAGGTAAGTTACAATTGAATCCTTCCCCACGATTCGCTCACTTCAACCAGCTCCAGTAGTGACTTAATTGCAAATTCCTCAAACAGCTGGCAAGAATCTGATCAAACTCCCACTAAAATGAATGGGAGCCTTTCCATTGACTCTTATGGTAACTGAATGGGGCTTCTGCCCTCTAAAGGGTGTTAGTTTTCCTTAGCAAAATATTTCAGAGTGAGAGGGACATAAATACCTGGCAATTCAAATAGTTAAAGAAACCAACTCTTAACTGGAAAGGGGGAGCAGGGCAAACTGGGGCCAAATTCCGCACTCTTGCACACTGTGAACTCCACTGAAGTAGTGCATTGACTCCAGACTTACACTGGTGTAACTGAGGAGACTTTGACCTTGTAGATTTGTGTGTGCGTGGGCTTGTATCAATAAATTCACCAGCAAAGACTCCTCTCATGGCTTCTTATTTTCTGTTAATTTCCTCCCAGGTTTGGTTTCAAAACAGAAGAGCCAGGCAGCTGAACCAAAAGAAGACCGAAGCCCCCACCTTTCCCAAACCTGATTATGGCAACAAGAAGCTGACCCACTTCAGTGTCAATCTTCCAAACAGGCCAAGAATCACACAGAGTCTTGCATCTGGTCAGAGTCAACTCAATCTACAGCCATGTCTGCCAGGAGGGAATCAAAATGTTCCTAGTCAGCCCATGCAGTATTCAGAGCAACAACTTCCTAGGTTAGATGGTCATTTCAAGGGCTTGGACAGCACTTTTAGAACAGGGACCCAAATCCAGACCCCATCAACTCATTTAAGCTCTGCTTACGTGTCAAGAGAAAACCAGTTCAGTTTAGGAGCCACGGGGAGTCCTTCCCAGATTCAGCACCCTGTGCAGCCACTACAGCAACATCCGTACTATCAGATATCTTTCCCTGAAAACTACTACTCCGATACAAATTTATTCCAGGCCACTTCCCCCTTAAAACTGGGGGGCCAGCAGTGTGGTCAAGGTCCTCAATATCAAGCAGCCAAAGAAAACATACACAGGATGCCTGTCACTGTGAACTACTTAAACTCTAGCCAAGGAGTGATCAATGAGGAGTGTTCATATGTCAAGGCAAGCACTTCTCATCTTAGTAAGAGTCCAGTTTTAGGTCATGATGGAGGAGACCCACAAGTAAAAATGGAGCCTGCTCAGGCTGAGTGGAACATTTATTCACCTGTTTCTTCTAGCATTACTCTTCCCCCTTCAACATTTGCAA
This sequence comes from Trachemys scripta elegans, assembly GCF_013100865.1. Classification (NCBI taxonomy): domain Eukaryota; kingdom Metazoa; phylum Chordata; order Testudines; family Emydidae; genus Trachemys; species Trachemys scripta. The sequence continues at coordinate 68,221,099 of NC_048304.1, forward strand.
ACTGTCAGGTAACATCTCAGAGGATGTTGACTCCTCTGGTTCCTTTGTTTGGGCAACAACTGAGAGAAATGATAGATGAATTTGATCCTCGTTGGTCATACATGAGAAATGAAGTCTTAGGTACTGGTCTAGATTCGCTATTTGAAAGTGAACAAAATGTAGAGCAAAGTGGTGGTAGTAGAAGTTACCCCTTCACCTCTGGTGACCAGAGTTCAAGCTGCCACTTAGGTCATACCTGAAAAAGAGCTTGGTGGATATGTTCACACCTTATAAATTTGCATGATTGTCAGGGTGAAAGAGGGAAGAGGCTGAGGAGTGTTGCTGGCCAGTGTGTTTAGGGTTTGTTATGAGAGCTGTGTGAGAGTCAGTAAGGGGGAAGCGGGGGGGGGGGGGGGAGGCAAGCATGTAGAAGTTGGAAGGTGGCTGCTAGAAATGAGTGAATAACTTCATCACTGAGTGTTTTCTGTTTGAGCATTGTCAACAAATTGCTTGCAGTGATCTTGTATTAGTCTATAATTAGCTACCAGATAACTTTACTGGTCACGGACAGCTCACTGAGTATTTATTTATTTAGTCTCTGGTAGTCATACTGTGTTGGTTAGCTTTGACTGGAGGTATGGGGTTATGGGAAAAGTTTTAGGGGATTGTCTGTTTCTTCATGGGAAGAATGTACTACAGATCTGGTGTGCATACTCATGTTTAGAATTCACTTTCTATTCAGTATACTCTGTTTCTTCCACTGAAAGCTTACACAAGAGGCACAAACACAAAAAAAGCAAATAGCTTTTTTTAAAATGAAAACTTAAGTGGAAATTGCAGGGAGGTGGGGTGGTATTTTTCCTACTTAATATGTGCCTTTAGTTAGTCGCTAGCATCCCCTCTTTCAAAAGTACTTGATGTAATATTTTTTTTTTTTTTTTTTTTTAGTGAACAAAATGTGTAGTCCTTAAAAGGCAATGTTTTGTAAAAATTGGTGGTATTCTAATTGAATTGCATGAATTCTGCCATAAGAAAGGGTTTTTCAATATCTTGCATTCTTTACCATTTCTTTCTCATAGTCCTCATCCTCTAAGAAAAAGATGAATTAACAATATCCTGATTAAGTGGGCTGTAACAGGACTTGAAGGAAAGCATCCTTTTGAGCTGCACTCTGAATACTATACTGTAGGGCTTGATCCTGAAGAGACTGGGACCCAGCTCCTCAAAGGTATTTAGGTGCTTAATTCCCATTGATCTTGGACATCAATGAGTGTTAGACACCAAAAGACCTTTAAGAAACTGTGCCTAGAGCTCAAAGTGCCTAGAGGCTACTGAATGGGCATCCCCCTGTTTTTTGCATGCAGTTTGACTGAAGTCCATGAACTCAGTGGGGTTCTGCCCAAGCTCATGCAGTTGCAGGAGTGTGGCCAGGATGTCTTAATATGTCTTTCATAAATATTTGTATAATGCTCAAAAAAATGGCTGTGGATTCTTTTTTAAATGTTGGCTTCAAACTAAGATTTTTTTTTAAATCAATTTCATTGTTCATTTTATAAAATAAGACAAATATAAGCTAAGTGTTTCTTTTTTACATTGATGTAGCTACAGAGAGGTAGTCCAGTGGCTTGCATATGGATTGAGAATTAACAAGTCCAGAGTTGTAGTCCTGGCTTTTACAATGATTCCATCTGTGGCCTTGGACAAATCACTTAGCCTCTCTGCCTTCATCATCCCTATATTTATATTTAAAATGGAAAGAATACTTAACTACCTCATAGGGGTCTTACAAAGAACAATAGGCTAATATCTATAAGCGTTTTGCACACAAAAGGCACCATGTGAGTGCTAAGTATTGTATTTATTATCAAATGATATGTACTGATTTTTGTGATTGAATTGCCTCAGTAAACTTGGTTTCTAAAATGTATTCAGTAATGGTTATTTGTTTGTCACTCTAATCTCTTGATCTTCTGGGGGGGGGGAAACCTCTCTCAAGCATCTTCTAAAAACTTTGCTGGCTTGGGACACGAGTTCTGATGCTAATGTGTTAAAACCACTTTCAGTCCTACTGGTTGCAATAGATTACTCACGCTTAAATATGTGATGAAAGGTTAATTGGGTCTAAAGGCTAAAATTTTATTCCCCTAATTATTTAAGTAGCCTAGTGTGGCACAAGGTGGATTCTGTCAGGCTAGAAGTGGAACAGAATCCTCTCAAATTTGTCTGCTGAACAGATTCAGAGCCACTTTTATAGTAGTCCTGAGGCTGCAGTTAATGAATTCACATAGCACTCGAGCTGAGCTCTGGAAATCATGGCTCCTTTGAAGTCAATGGGAGTTTTTTTGCCATTGACTTGAACAGGACCAGGATATCACACTTGTGCTTTCTGTTTGGATTCCCCGAACCGGCCTCTACTCTATCCCTGTACTGCAGAGCTTCAGTGGTTCCACAACACCTGGAATCATCCCCCCGCTGATTCTAGAGCAGTGGGCAGTCTGTGCTCATAAAAACCAGTCGAAAGATCTTTGCCATGACTTTCAGAGTGAGCACCCAGAACTCCAGTTGAAGTCAGAGCAGCTGTGGGGCACTTGGCCTTTCTGAAAATTGGGCCTGTCTTCAAAGTGGCTCGGGGGGGAATTGTGTTGTCTTAAAGACACTTCTATGCAACAGTGTGAATTACAAGATTTAAAACTTCAGATGCAGGAATTTTCTCAAAGTTTTCAGTTTTGTTCAATGAAACAAATGTCAAGGGGAAATTGTACTTCTGTTCTTCAAAAGTATCATTTTGCTTTTTTTTTAAAGAGAGAGCTAACGGTTCCATTGGAACATAATTATAAGAGTAAATTTAGAGAAGATGGATGAGGTAATATTTTATTAGACTAGCTTATGTCTTGTGCCTCTCCCAACAGGGCTACAATACTGCAGATAAGAGTAATTGTGTCAGGAGCCGTGCCCCTTCCATTTGTATTTATTATGGGGGTTAAGTGGGGCAACTATTACTGAATCTGACCCTATGTCCCCAATAATTTTGTAACACCTTCTGAATGGCTACTAACGGGCTCTTGGGACCTGCTCCATGCGGGTTGGAGAGACTGAAGCTGCATCCCCTTACAGCCACCTTAGCTAATAGAATCATAGGAGTGAAAGTGACCTCGAGAGGTCGTCTAGTCTAGTCCAGTCCCCTTCCCTCTTGGTGGGACTAAGTACTATCTAGACCATCCCTGACGGGTGTCTGTCTAACCTGCTCTTAAATCTCCAATGATGGAGATTCCACAAGCTCCCTAAGCAATCTTATTCCAGTGCTTAACCATCCTGACAACTTAGGAAGTTTTTTTTCCTAATGTCCAACCTAAACCTCCCTTGCTGCTTGTCTTATCTCAGAGGTTAAGAACAACATTCCCCTCCTCTTCTCTCCCCCCCCCCCAGTAACAGTTTAAATACATAATCATGTCCCCTCTGTCTTCTCTTTTGCAGACTAAACAAACCCAATTTTTTTTCAATCTGCCTTCAGAGGTCATTTTTTCTAGACCTTACAAATTATTTTCAAAAACAAAAATGATTAAAGAAAACACAACAGCATCCACCACTACATTCTGAATTTTTTAATTTGAGAGAAGTAGCACAGGTTGTTGTGTGTGGTGTTTCCAAAACTCATCAGGTTCATTACAGCTGTTTGGCAAGGGCTCCTGTGGCTGAGCTCCCATTAGTTTTGATAGTTTTTTGCTTAGTAAGGACTTCAAGAGTGGAACCTTAGTCTGACTACTCTTCTCTGCTGTGGCCAAGGAGGGGCTATTGTGGAAAAGGGGAGCAAGACTGGGGAATCCTGCAGAAACTCTGAACTCCACATGCACTAAGTACTTGCTGTGTCCCAGCAAGCACAGATTTTGGGGGAATGGATAGCAGTAGAAAAGACTTAATTTTCTAGGGTAAATTAGGCCTAAGTCAGCTTAACTACATTGCTCTGGGGTGTGAAAACTCCACATGCTTGAGCAGCGAAGTTAAGCCAGCCTAACCGCTGGTGTAGGCAGCAGTAAATTGACAGAGGCATTCTTCCCTTAACTACTGCCTCTCAGGGAGGTGGATTACCTATGCCCACAGGAGATGCCCTTCCTGTTGGTGTATGTTATCTACAGTGAAGTATGGCTGTGGTGAATTTACGTTGCTGTAGCATTTTGAATATACCCTTAGCTAGTGTAGGTCTACACTTAACTAGGCAAAAGCCACTGTCTGCAGCGAAAGGAATTGCACCAATAGTGTGGGCTACTACAGCCTCAGGCCTTCAAAGTTGGAGTTGTGCCTGCAAAAGGTTCTGTAGCTTGAAGGGCTGAATCTTTCCGTCCATGCATAAAGTGACATGCTGGGACTATCGCACACTGGTTCCAGAAGTCTTTCCATTGATAGTCTTTGCATCAGCCTTCAAAGACTAATGGCATCTCTACTTCTGAGAGACTTTACCTGAAAGCTACACCACCACGTCTGAAGAGAATCTATTTCGGGAGACAAATTATTAGGATGAGATTCTAAAAAGGACTTTTTTTTTTTCTCTTTTTCTTCAAGCGGCAGAGGTTGATGAAATCATCCCCTCTCCTTGCATGCACTGAGGGCATGAAAAGCACAAAAAGAAATAGGTGAAAATGGCCACTGAGTAGGAGGTTGGTGGATAGAAGCCTAAGCAGCATTGTGCACCTCTCAATGTGCAAAGCAACAGAGGGTCCTGTGGCACCTTTGAGACTAACAGAAGTATTGGGAGCATAAGCTTTCGTGGGTAAGAACCTCACTTCTTGCATCTGAAGAAGTGAGGTTCTTACCCACGAAAGCTTATGCTCCCAATACTTCTGTTAGTCTCAAAGGTGCCACAGGANTACTTCTGAGAGACTTTACCTGAAAGCTACACCACCACGTCTGAAGAGAATCTATTTCGGGAGACAAATTATTAGGATGAGATTCTAAAAAGGACTTTTTTTTTTTCTCTTTTTCTTCAAGCGGCAGAGGTTGATGAAATCATCCCCTCTCCTTGCATGCACTGAGGGCATGAAAAGCACAAAAAGAAATAGGTGAAAATGGCCACTGAGTAGGAGGTTGGTGGATAGAAGCCTAAGCAGCATTGTGCACCTCTCAATGTGCAAAGCAACAGAGGGTCCTGTGGCACCTTTGAGACTAACAGAAGTATTGGGAGCATAAGCTTTCGTGGGTAAGAACCTCACTTCTTCAGATGCAAGAAGTGAGGTTCTTACCCACGAAAGCTTATGCTCCCAATACTTCTGTTAGTCTCAAAGGTGCCACAGGATCATCTGTTGCTTTTTACAGATTCACACTAACAGGGCTACCCCTCTGATACTCTCAATGTGCAGTAGCCCTGCTCTATAAGGAGAAGGTATAGTTGGGGGAAGGAAGAGAAGTACTGCACATGATATTTTCTCCTGTGCTACAAAAGAACACATAGGCTAATACTGAGTGTGTGTGACAGTACACAGAGCACCCTGGTCTCTTGTCAGAGCTGGTTATTTACTTTGATCTTCCAGCTGCCTCTACCCCTCAGATGTAGAGCCTGCAGAACTGCTCCATGGCCAATGTGAGGTAGCTACACTAGCTTTTTTTCTCTTGGAGAAACACACACTGCTCCCATTTAGTATCCCTTTGTGACTGGCACAGTAATATGGGGCTGCAGGGCTTGTGTTCTGTGTATATAGTTTATACAGGGAATTGCTTTCTTCTCATTGATCAGTCCTGTAGTTTAAATATGAAAGCAGAGTCTATTATGGTTACTTCTCACAGGCATGCATTATCTCAAGGACAAATAGAATACATGTTTTTCCACACACAGAACATTTAGTAGCAAATATCCGTGGCACACTTCAGTGCTCTATCCAAATGAGCTGATAATCTAGTGTGAATTATTTGTCCTCTCCCTTTGTTGCAAATTGCATTTATCTTAAACTGTCATGTCTAGCATGAATTTCACAATAAGGAAATCTGCCCAGACTTGTTTAATACCAACTCTCTCCTTTCTTATGCCATTTTAAAGACTTTCCACAATCTCTTTTTAGAAGATTTTTATTGAATTACATTTATTGCTTGCAGAACTCAAGAGCTTTGGAGACTAAGTCTTATGGTTGTTATTTACAGAGCAGGTGCAGTACAGGTACTGACATTACAAGCTTCCCCCAGGTTTGTATGCCCAAAGTGCCAGAGCTCTGCTCTTCAGGGACTAGCTCAAAATAAGAGTGGGTAGATTCTGAGACTGCCAAGAAAGATGCCAGTTAATGCCAATTTTGGTAGTGATTTTGGTGTAGTGAATGTCTTGTCTACTGGAAGCTTGACTGAGACTGACTCATTTCACATAGAGAGATGGGTAATATCTTTTATTGGACCAACTTCCGTTGGTGAGAGAGACAGGCTTTTGAACCACAGAGAGCTCTTCTCCAGTTCACATAGGTCACTGAGAAAGAATTAAATGGTAACAAAAGCTTTAGTCACTAACTTGGAATGGATTAAAATTGGTAAATTAAAGGTAAAGATTCTGTAACCTGCTGTCAAATTTCTGAGCCATTAGTCTGTCATTTTCCACATTTAACATACATTCTTGTTTTCTCAGAAATGTCATTGAGCACAATGAAACCAACTGGAAGCTTGAGGACCCTTATCCCATGCAATCTCTAATACGAGCCACCCACTCTAAGGCTAGGTCTACACTACCCGCCTGAATCGGCAGGTAGAAATCGACCTCTCGGGGATCGATTTATCGCGTCCCATTGGGACGCGACAATCGATCCCCAAATTGGCGCTCTTACTCCACCAGCGGAGGTGGGAGTAAGCGCCGCCGACAGAAAGCCGCAGAAGTCGATTTTGCCACTGTCCTCACAGCGGGGTAAGTCGGCTGTGATACGTCGAATTCAGCTACACTATTCACGTAGCTGAATTTGCGTATCTTAAATCGACTCCCCCCTGTAGTGTAGATGTACCCTAAGCTTCAGCAGCAGGACTAGAGGGACACAACCAACCTCTTGCTCACTCCTTCTGGTAGCAGCATCACAGGGAAAATAAATTAATGGCCTGCATACCTTTTTAGCAGCTCTCCTTCCTGTAGTGTTTGGCATAAGGCCATTCCTGCATTTTCTTGTTGCAAATTACTTCAAAGAACAGCTGTCTTCATTTAATAAATCAGGGCCCCAGCCTAAATGTTCAGATCTCTGATAAACAACTATTTCTTACTACTCCCAAGATATTTGAAATCAGATGCCACATCTTACTCTCATGTATTTAAGATATGTTGGATTTTGTCCCTATATGACACACAATTATTTGTGCATAGTTTTAAAAAAAACCCTGCTGGTTTTCATTAATAAAGATTTTCCATACTCCTTGGAAACAAACAATATATAGTTATGTTTGTGGCAAGGATTATTTGAAAATAAGGGAGGGGGGCATTGGGCAGATTTCATATTTATTTGCAGAAACCCAGAAAAGATTCCTCAGGGATTGACACATTCAAACACAAAAGTCTGCAGGATCTAGATATAAATTGGCAGTTTCCAATTATTATTTCATGTATTTGTATTTCACTAATATCTAGTGGCCCCAACTAAGATCAGGAACCCATTGTGCTGGGTTCTGTATCTGAAGAGCTTACAAATAAGGCCTTGATTCCACAAACAAGCATGTACTTAACTTTATTCCTATTGATTTCAATAGGACTACTCAGAATTGTAAAAATTAAGCATGCAGGCAAATGTCTGCAGGATTGGGGCCTAAATAGACAGGACAGACAAAAGGTGGGAAGGGAAGTAGTGGGCATATCAGATAACTAGTATGTAGCTGGAGAGAAATGGGGCTTTAAACTTTTCCTTGTTCTACTATAATAGAAAATGTGGCACTTCACAATGTGATTAAAATGGTGCTATAATCAGACTACAGAGAAACACGACTATCCTACACCATACTTTTTCTGAGTCTTCCCTGCTAGTCCTGCAGATTCAATACAGAAGAAAGCTGGGTTCAATGGTGCTTCAAGTGTCATTAACAAAATTGTCAACTTAACTGATTGCACAATCTTCACACCTGACACCACATTTACAGCTTTATCACCAAATCCGAAGTGGAGTTTGCAGGACTTTTAGCTAGAAAAAAAAAATCTTTTGACTTTTGGCCAAGGAACTCTGATATAGATTTACTAAGAGAATAAATATGGAAAATCATACCATTTTTACAGAATCACTTTTCTGACTGCTGTGTCTCACTTTTAACAGCTACTGTGAAAGTAATAAACATTCCCTCTGGGAATCTTCAGCCCATATTTAAATGGGAATCCATTTTGTTTACAGGTCCCTTAATTTAAGTCCCATTCCTGAAGACTTAAACACCTGTTTACCCTTCCCTCTTCCCGCCCCGTGAATAGCTGTGATTACCTCAGTGGGACTATTCACATTGCATAAAGTTAAGCAGGTGCATATTTATTTGCAGCACGAGGGCCTTAACTGTTGAATCTCAGAGCGTAACATGAACGAGATTTGCCACGTGCCCTTTTTACGAGTCAACTTACAAGTCACGTTTTGTCTGAAAATGTCCAGCTACTGTGTTGTTACGTTAGTCCGGTTACAATAGCAGACGTGCTAAAAAGGAAAGAAACTGGAAAACAACCCCTCAAACAATTCTATATTTTGCCGCTGTGTTAACTTTGGGCGCTCAGCTCCCCTGCCTAGGCGGGTGCATCTCTGGTTTCTTGGAGCCGTGCACACAGCCACGAGCGGGCAGATTGTCGGCAGGACAATGCAAACCTGCAGTCACTGGGGCGGGGGGAGCTCCGGGGCCGCATCCCAAACGCCCTGGCTGTGGCTGGCACTGACGGACCCCCAGGCGGGTCCGGACGTGAGCAGCCTGCGGCCCAGCTGCCAGAGGCGGAGCCAGGGAGCCGGTGGGGAAACACCAGCACCGGGGCGCTGCCGTTCGGGGGCGCTGTCCCGGGTCCCATGCGGGTTTGGGTGGGGGCTGCAGCTGCTCCCAGCGCAGTCAATGGCAACACCCTCCGGTAAGGAGGGGGCGGGGTCAGCTCCTCGCCTAGCTCAGTCAAGGGGCGCCTCCCTCTGCTCCCTGCCTGGTGTCACCGCAATACCCGCCCCCCGCCGGGCCGAGCCGGCCAGCGGCTGTTTCCGGGCGGGAGGAGTTGGGTAGGACGCACTTCCGGCCGCGGCGCCCATGCGGAGTTGCTGGAGGCAGCGGAGCGGCGGGGGTAGGTGGGACCGCCACTCGCTGAGCCCCTCCGCGCGGGGGGTGGGCCGGGTGCGAGTCTCCCTTCTCCGGCTGGTGGGTGCCTGGGGCGGGCAGCCCCGTTGTGTCCGGGGCCGGATCCTGCTCCGAGGGAAATCAGTGGCTAATCTCCCGCCTGTGGGGGCGGGGATTTGGGGCTGACCCCAACACCCCCCCCCGCTCTCTTTTTCCTATGTGTAAAGAAACCTGCCTCAAACTAGGGGGAGCTGTTGGTCGCGTGGCAATAGCGCCCAGGGCGCTGAGAGCGGGGTCCCTGTCGGGACCCTCAGGCGCCAGCTCCTCCGCTGTCAGCCCTGGCCAGTCAGCCCCCATCCTTTGCCAAGCTCCTCTGCCCGTGCGGGAGCTGCTGCGGGGGTTTCTTACAGCCACCGCACTGATTCTGCGTGGGTGGTCTGGTCTCCCAGACAGCCCCGCTCCTGCAATGAGCTCAGTGAAACTTTGTGCCCACGTGGGGCCTTGTTGTCTGTGTTGGGACTCCCCACTGGCAGAGGGCTTGTATCGGAGGCCACCCCAGCAGACTCGGGTCTCTGCAGATCCTGTTATAGGATTGGGGCCTAACTGTTAAACGTGCATTTTATCAGTGATTATTGCAATACTAACTGTAAGATTGGCAGCAGTATTTTGCAACATATGGACTAATAGAAATAAAGTTAAACATTTGCTATATGTCTGGAATGAGAGAGTGTTACCACTGCTGTTTAGCAAGGCTGTGGAGCGGAGTGCGGAGCCGTGGAGCTGCAGGTTTTTGCCTGGAGCTGGAGTAGAGCCGGAGCACAGCTCCAAAGCCCTGCGTTTAGTTAACTGTTTTAATGGAGCCTAGTGATTGCAACTTTTTATGTTAACCAGGGAGTTGAAGCTGCATAAAGAAATCTTTATTCCTGATACACTTCACAATTCATGCTGATTATAGGGCACTGATGATCTTGAGGTTAAAATACAGGACTAGGAGTCTGGTTATCTAATGAAATCTGTGGATTTGTTTTCAAAGGCATGTATTTTCATAGTAGCTAAGCACTGGCCTTAATAGACAATTCTTCTTGCTTTGTGTGTGTGTTTTGATCATTTCCTTTCCGTTCCTCAGTTGTCTTAGTAGGATGCTGTTTCTCAGGGGATGTAGGGCTTGCATTTAGACCTGAACACTGTTAAGGTTAGTGTCAGTTTAATGAAAAGAGTTCCACAGCTGAAGTCTTCCTACTGAAAATACTTTGTCCCTTGAACCACATCTGGAGGATCTGAAACATTTATCCAACATCACTTAGTCCAAGAACTAAGCCTACTTCCCAGACTTAACTGTGCCTGTCAGTGCCCCAGGCCTTGAGTCTCACCGCTTCCTGCCTGGTCTCCCACTTATTGAATTCTACCCTCAATTAGTGTAGGACCCTACACCCCTTCCCCGCACCACATACTTACTTGAATAATGTTGCTCCATATAAGTTAATGAATCTTGAGTCACTCCTAAATAAAACTGCTATTGTAGTCCATCCAATGATAAATTAATGCTGGGCAACCCCACTTCTCCCAAAATCAATTTATACCATCCTCACCCATAGATCTCTGTGGAGATGATGAGCCTTCCATGAACAAGGCCCTCTTCCACAATCATCAAAGAAATATTCAAGTGGCAACTTCATCTGTCAGAACTCACTTGAGTTTCCTTTCTCTTAGATAGGCATGACCTTCCTAGAGGAAAATTCAGCCTCTTATGTCTTAGGTAAAAAACAGGTTTATAAATAATGCTGCTTCTCTTTTCTGTGTATGTTGCGTAATAAGTGTTTTTTTTCCATATGCCAGCTATGCTCTGTATCATTGGCAAAAGCAATCCATTTGACACTGGTGACAGGTGATCCCTGAGAAAAGAGATGGAGGAAAAGGACAGGAAGAAGCACCATAAGAAGCACAGTGGGCCAAAGGCTGACAAAAAAAGGAAACGTCATCTGAATGATCTAGGACTTGGAGATGATGAGGATGCTCGGAAGAGAAACCCAAAGGCCTTTGCGGTCCAGTCTGCTGTGCGGATGGCCAGAACCTTCCACAGGTATGGAGTCTTTTAGAGCTTGATGGATGGGCTTGATAGATGTTTTGTTTTGTTTTGTTTTCCCCAGTAAACTCATTTTTAGGTGCTGATAGAACTGTGTTTTGTGAATTAGGCTCTGACATGCTCAATCAGCTAACATGGTTTACCACATCCACACAGCAATATATTTATTCTCTGTTATAAATGAGGCAATAGTGTGGGCCTAACTGGGTCTCTCATGCTGCACTACTGTGTTTGTCTGCATTATGGGGAAATCTGTTTAGCTCCTTAGTCGATGGGAGTTGTGCATCTCTATGGGAATAGCTGAATCCTTAATGATTACACCTACGTGAATGAGTCTCTGAAACACTTAGCATCTTAAAACAAGTGTTCTTGCTTTTTTATAACTTCACATTAAACTTTTTTATGAATTTCTTCATAAATAGGACTCAGGATTTGAAGACGAAAAAACATCACATTCCAGTAGTTGACCGAACTCCCTTAGAGCCTCCTCCTGTGGTGGTGGTTGTAGTTGGCCCTCCAAAAGTTGGGAAGAGCACTTTAATAAAATGTCTAATTAGGAACTTCACGAGGCAAAAACTGATTGAAATACGAGGTCCTGTAACGATTGTATCAGGTGAGGAGAAAAAAAAAAACTTTTGTTTGATACACAACATGTAGGATTTGGATAAATAGTCATAAATAGAAGGGTGACTTGATCTTAGCACATGTGCATGTTCTCACACACACACAATACATTTTGTTGTGAGCTCACATATTTAAAGTATTGCAAACAGGCAGTATATATTGATACAATAATCTAAGGAAACTCAATTTGAAAATATCTTTTAAAAAAAATGAGTTAAGTCATTTAAGGTACCACTCCCCGTACTCATTTTTGTAGTTTTATAATCCGATTTCTTTTTAAAACATTTCTCTCTCTCTGGTGTTGTGTGGAAAAACACAAGCAAATGTGAGAAATTGACAAACTATTCACAAAGTGATGTGATATATACACGACGTAAGCAAATATTTTTCTCTTGTTTTTCAATTGCAGTAATTTTAAATGTTTGTAACAACAGCAGGTAAATATTTTCTAACAGATACCTGGCTTTTTTGTACCTTAAGAAAATAAGATACTTTCCTTGTTATAAATTTTTAACAAATTTCATCTATACATTACACATACAAAAACTGTTACGATATAATTAAAGTTGCAAAATCAAGCATCCAAAAGTTAGGAAATGGCATAATTAAAGTTGTCCAACTTTGTGCATATAAATTATGATACAGTCTTTAATTATATGATCATATACTAATTTTTCCACAGGACCCCATTTCATTCAGCACACAGATGGTGCTCAGTTAATAATCAGCTAATCAGTATTTTGTTTTCTCATTCAATGTGTGGTACCAGGCCTTATTTACCACATGCTATTCAAACTCTGCTCTGAAGACAGAACCTTTAATTTCTTCATGGACATTTCTGTGGCACTCATAACTATAGTATCTGAGGCCTTCACAATATTATTGAGTTTATTTTCACAACACCCCTGTGAGGTGACGGGAACAAGGTGGTATTGTCTACGGCACAGATTAAGGTCAAAAGTGTCTATTGATTTTGGGTACCCAATTTGAAGTTTGGCTGATCTAATTTTTTGAAGTACATTGTGGTTTGAATATATAAAATCCTAAACCCATTGTCTTCAGTTGCAGCTGAGTTCTCCACACTTTTGCAAGTGCAGAACCCCTGGTCTCCAGTCAGGTCCCCTAAAGTGAGGAACACACAATTAATGACTACTTGTGAATAGTTTGGTTTAAGTATCAGAGGGGTAGCCGTGTTAGTCTGAATCTGTAAAAAGCAACAGAGGGTCCTGTGGCACCTTTGAGACTAACAGAAGTATTGGGAGCATAAGCTTTCGTGGGTAAGAACCTCACTTCTTCAGATGCAAGTCTCAAAGGTGCCACAGGACCCTCTGTTAGTTTGGTTTAAGTGGCTTGATTAGCATTGCATAGGAACTCTGTGGTAGATAGAACCCAGTTCTCTGGGGCAGCATTCAACTGCCTTAAACATTATCCTGATTTTGTAATCTCCGTCAAAGTCAATACACACCTACTTTCTTTAAAAATGAAACAGGGATCCTATAGATAAGGCTGTGAGTCTGTCACGGAGGTCACAGGTTCCGTGACCGCTGTGACTTTTGCAGTGGCTGGTGCTGGCTCAGGGGCTGCTTGAGCCCGGCAGCCCCTGGGCCAGCAGCAGCAGTTTGGGTGTGTGAGAGGGGGCTCAGGGCTAGGGGTTGGGGAGTGCGGGGGGCTCCCCTGCAGCTCCTAGGTGGCAGAGGGGCCAAGGGGGGCCCTCTGCGCTGCACACTGCCTGTGCCCGCAGGCCCTGCCCCCGCAGCTCCCATTTGCTGTGGTTCCCAGCCAGTGGGAACTGCAGCAGCCAGTGCTTGTGGCGGAAGCAGCGGAGCTCCTGCCCTGGCCCCTGCCTCCACCGTGTAGGAGCTGCAGGGACGCGGAGCTGGGTAGGAAAGCCCTGCCTACTGGCCCCGCCAAGGCCCCCTCCTCTCCCCTCCCCTCATCACCAGCGGGGGTCCCGGGCCATTTCCACGGCCCAGTCCCCTCTCCCCCAGTACCAGCGGGGGTCTCAGGTCACATCCCCCAGCACCCATGGCACCCTGGATTGCCCCCCCCCCCC
>NC_048304.1:68235155-68239137 GCF_013100865.1 Trachemys scripta elegans
ATTTTAGTCAGGGTGGGTATTTTTAGTAAAAGTCATGGACAGGTCACAGGCCCATGAATTTTTGTTTACGGCCCGTGACCTGTCCATGACTTTTACTAAAAATACCCGTGACTAAAACGTAGCCTTACCTATAGATAACTCTCGTCTTCATTACTCAGTCCTGCTTCATCTCTAGAACAGGACTAGCCTGTGCTCCAAGTGAGGCAGAAGGCCTGTGAAAAAAATAGTATATGATCATGTAACAGACTGTCATAATAGAACCTTGCAACCTGATCTGAACCCGTCAGAACCAGATTACAAGTGCCTGCCTCGGGCCTGGTCAGATATGACTTTCCTGAACATTTGAACTTGGGTCTCCTGTATTGCAGGATAGTGCCCTGACCACTGGGTTATGGGATGTTCTGGGGCAGGTGTCCCTCACCTCTCCTCTTTTACAAATAATTAGTCATTGGAGCAGGGACTAGAACTTGGATCTCCCACATCCCAGAGGAGTGCCGTAATCACCAGGCTAGAGAGCCATTCTCACTTTTTTCCTGGCCAAATGACTGCTGATTGTCATTATGAATTACTGTGCTTTACCACTGTGGATGACATTGAATAATCATGGAAAATTTCAGCCCAAGTGGTTAAAGTTTGGCAAAGTTACAAGCAACTGAAAAATGAGTCTTAGAAAGTGGGGAATATCAGCCAACCAGAAGAACCAGGGGGTGCTCCTAGCCCTCCCCCCCACCATCATTAGGAGTTTAAGAAGTTTGAACTGGGAAGAAAACGTTGGCTAATTTTAGTCCATCCCCTCTCTTATGGGAGAGCAACCTGTAATCCAGGAGAACAGCTGCACAATAAATCCGCACAAAGCCAACAGGAATTTAAAATTCTGCCGTCTCTGTGCGTTTAATCTCCCTGGCTGCTCTTCTGTTGGATATTTTTTATAGAAAAATAAATTTATCTATCAAAGGTAGCATTACTTGGTTTGATCACTAACAATAAATAAATTTGAGTAGCATTCCAACATGTAAGCATGGCTAATTAGGGAAGTCAACTGTATCAACACAGTATTGTAGCAGAATTGATGAAATAGCGGAGACCATTGAGGTTGTATAAAATATCTTTAGTTGGTTCACTTTTGTTTTTCATTAAATTTGCGTTTTCTTCACAGGTAAAAGGCGTAGGCTAACCATTATTGAATGTGGATGTGACATTAACACAATGATTGATCTGGCTAAAGTTGCAGATTTGGTAAGCCAGCAATTGTGGAAATAATACCTTTGCCTAGATCACACCTACAGATCATTGGCCCGATCTTTACTCCCATTGCAGTCACTGGTAAAACTCCCTTTGACTTCAGTGGGAGCAGGATGGGTCCCTAAAAGGCCTAATTTTCTGGAGCAGTCACTGGAACTAGACCAGATGTAACAGGAGGGAAACTGCTTTTGAATGCTACGTGACCCTATGTTGCCCATTCTACTTCTGAACCTTAATGAAAAATCTCTTAACAAACCAAAATGGAACAGCAATTTTACGCTAAACAAATTCCAGTTAATCCCTATTGATGTTTGAAATGGTTTGTTAAAACATAAGAACATAAGAATGGCTATAGAGAGTCAGACCAATAGTCAATGTAGCCCAGTATCCTGTCTTCCGACAGTGACCAGTGCCAGGTGCTTCAGAGGGAATCAACAGACCAAGCAATCATCAAGTGATCCATCCCATCATCCACTTCCAGCTTCTGGTAAACAGAGGCTAAGGACACAGAGAGGATGGTGTTGCATTGATAGACCTACCCACCATGAACTTACCTAGTTCTTTTTTGAACCCTATTATAGTTTTGGCCTTCACAACATCCCCTGGCAAAGAGTTACTCAAGTTGACTGTGTTGTATGAAGTACTTTTTAATCTCTCCTTATATGGAAGCTGTTCTATACCCCAATAATTTTTGTTGCCCTTCTTTGTACACTTTCCAATTCCTATGTTTTTTTTGAGATGGGGCGACCAGATCTGTATGCGGTATTCAAGATATGAGTGTACCATGGATTTATATAAAGGCATTATATTATTTTCTGTCTTATCTAGCCCTTTCCTAATGGTTCCTAACATTCTGTTAGCTTTTTTGACTGCTGCTGCATATTGAACGGATGTTTTCCGTGAACTATCCACAATGACTCCAAGATTGCTTTCTTGAGTAGTATAGCTAATTTAGACTCCATCATTTTGTATATATAGTTGAGATTGTTTTCCAATTTGCATTACTTTGCATTTATCTACTTTGAATTTCATCTGCCTTTTTGTTGCCACATCACCCAGTTTTGTGAGATCCCTTTGTAACTCTTCGCAGTCTATTTTGGACTTAACTATCTTGAGTAATTGTGTATCGTCACCTCACTGTCAAATTTTGCTATCTCACTGTTTGCCCCTTTTTCCAGATCATTTATGAATATGTTGAACAGCACTGGTCCGACTACAGACCCCTGGGGGACCCCACTATTTACCTCTCTCTCTTCTGAAAACTGAACATTTATTCCTATCCTTGGTTTCCTGTCTTTTAACCAGTTATCGATCCATGTCTCTTATCCCATGTCTGCTTAATTTGCTTAAGAGCCTTTGGTAAGGGACCTTGTCAAAGCTTTCTGAAAGGCTAAATACACTATATCCACTGGATCACCCATGTCCACGTGTTTGTTGACCCCCCTCAAAGAACTCTAATAGAAAAAAATTCTTCAATGATCAGATTGTTCACTGTGTGGAAATGGAAACATACTGCTACATCATTTGGGTTCATCTGATGCATTCTAGCTGGTGAACCTTGGATTTGAAGGTTTGAGTGCTGCAGTCAGTGTTTTCAGATGAGAGTCTCAGTTCTGTAATTTACCTCCATCTTGGTCTAGCTTATCTGAGTCTGTTCATCTTCAGGACAGGGTGCAAAGTTGACTTGTCTACTCAAATTTTTTAGCTGAGCTGGTGGATATGGAATATATTTTCGCTGATAGTTGATTGTGGGATTATTTTTGGCCATTGCTGAAATTGACCAGCTAATCTCAGTAGTCTTCTACTGTAAACATACTCTCTGAGACAATGAGATGCATTTAAAACATAAATAATAGATATGGTGTATGCCTGAAGTTATGAATGTGTGTGATGGTGTGAAGCACTATACTGGTTTGATTGTCACAAGGTTAGGAGGACTTAATTACTGACGGAGCCATAAATCATTAATCCCTTTGCATCTTAGGGCTTGTCTACACTTACGATTTAGCGGGTCTACTGAAGACCCGCTAAATCGGGTGCTGATCGCTCTCCCCTCGACTCCTGTACTCCCCTGATCGAGAAGAGTAAGGAGAGTGGACGGGAGAGCGTCTCTCGTCGACGTTGCGTAGTGTGGACCCCGCGGTAAGTAGATGTAACCTATGTCAATTTGAGTTATGCTATTCACTTAACTCAAATTGCGTAGCTTAGATCGACTTTTCCCTTTAGTGTAGACAAGTCCTTAGGCTCCTTGTTGCTGAGGAGCTAATTAGCTTTGCCTCATGTTCATGTGACTACAGGAGACGATTATCCTATGTCAATGTTCTGTTCGGTTATCATCTCTCAGTGACACATTACAGTAATTGCAACATATGAAGGAAGTTTGTTTATCTCACTTGTACCAAAGATCTGTTTATGATCTTAGATGCTCTAGTCCCTTAAGGCATTAAGGCAGTAGTCTCTTGAGGTAACCTAATCTTTGGTTGCATTTTTCAGATACCCAAAACAATCAAGGCCTTTATCTTTACTAATTTAATCAGACATTCCTGCAAATATTGATAAAAGCTCAATCTTGCATGTTTTAAGAGGGGACAAAGTTTGTTAGTTGAGGAGGCCAGATTCCGATACTCTTACTCCTGTTCAGTATTATCTTGCTCCTCAAAGAGCCTCATTACTGTTTGAGCAGTAAGAGGCTACTTAACTAAATAAGGATCTGTCCCTCGTTGCTGGGACTAACACTTTT
>NC_048304.1:68239463-68283218 GCF_013100865.1 Trachemys scripta elegans
AAGGATCTGTCCCTCGTTGCTGGGACTAACACTTTTTTTTGGGGGGGGGAGGGGTCGGGGGAGGGAGGGAAGTGGTGATTGTGCAGAGGGAGACTTTTGTTCTGACTCTTGTCTGTGGGTGGCTTTTTTTTTTTTTGGTCCTGTAATGTCCCTGGAGAGAGGGAAGCAAAGTGAAGAAAAATTTATAAATGTCTATAGATTTAGGAGAGGGGATTTGATTTATTAGCCTTTTCTAAAGTAAGAAGGGCTTAAGACACAACTTTTAAGTTAAAAGGCCACAATTGTCTCTCTAGGCTGTGTAAAAATCCTTGGGAAGACTGCCTGACTCCTTGAGATTAAAAATTTATCAAAGCCAACACAGATTGGATGAAGAGATGGATCCTGTTTAAAAGCATGACTATTAAATTAGTTGAAGGTGCTGCTGAGGGCATCTCAATAGCACCAGAGTAAATTGTTTTCATTCACTTTCAGGTTCTTATGCTCATTGATGCCAGCTTTGGATTTGAGATGGAAACCTTTGAATTCTTGAACATCTGCCAAGTACATGGCTTTCCCAAAATCATGGGTGTCCTTACCCACCTGGATACCTTCAAGAACAACAAACAGTTAAAGAAGACCAAAAAGAGATTGAAACACAGATTCTGGACAGAAGTGTATCCGGTATAATACCAAACAGTTATTTTTCATAAATGTTTGAACTGTGGAAATTGATTTAGGGGTGGGGAAAATATTTAAGTATTTAAATACACGGGAGGGATAGCTTAGTGGTTTGAGCATTGGCCTGCTAAACCCAGGGGTGAGTTCAAGCCGTGAGGGGGCCATTTAGGGACCTGGGACAAAAATGTGTCTGGGGCTTGGTCCTGCTTTGAGTATCAGGTTGGACTAGATGACCTCCTGAGGTCCCTTCTAACCCTGATATTCTGTGATTTGCATTTGTTTGTTCACAAATGTTACTGAAAGAGAAGACTGCTAATGTACCATTTAGTATTGAGACTCAGATTATACAATCTTTCTTGAAAATTGACTTGTGTAATTGAGCTCTACCACCAGACAATAGGTCTGTTACAGCACTAGAGCCCAATAGTCATTCACACAAGTAATGATGTGGGTAAGGGGTTGCAGGATCAAATCCTAGATTCATAAAAGGCAGATGGTGTTGCTTTGCAGACTTTAATGTGGTGTCTAGCAATGCTAATGTTGTGTAGCTTCTGTATTTGTGTTGTGCCTGCTGCTAAAAGAAGAAAAAAGGCATGGTTTCTGTGAAACGTACATCTGCCTTTTAACAGATTTAAAAGCAAGTCTTTGCTGCTGTTGTGAGCCTTGCACACCTGGTGCCAAATTGTTGGGGATAATTTTTTGCCTTGATGAAGGGGAGATAATTAACAGAAGTTAACTCAAATCTGTTGGAGGTAATTGTAGCTTGTTGAATGGAGTCTCTTGTTTTAGTTTTAATGAGGTAGGAATTTAATTGGGGTAAGTTTTTTTGTTAAACTTTTAATATAAATTTGATTGATTTAGGGTGCCAAACTGTTTTATCTCTCTGGGATGGTACACGGAGAGTACCAAAAGCAGGAAATTCATAATCTGGGACGCTTTATCTCTGTTATGAAATTCCGTCCACTTACATGGCAGACATCTCACCCATATGTCCTAGCAGACAGGTACGTGGTTTTCTTTTTTCCTCAATTCTCTGTTTGTCCTCTGCACTCCCACCCCCATGTTCTGTTTTTATAAGAATTTAACAGCCAGTCAGTTGAGAGTGTGCCAGAGATTTGATAATGGCTAAGTTAAAGTTTAATCTCTTTTTTTATTACTGACATAAATGAGGGGAAATCAGTGGTGTAAGAGGTGTATTTTCAATCCTCTGCATGTAAGTTTAGCCACGCAGCTCCACTCATGTCAGTATGAGGGAATGGTGTAATTCTGTTCCTGTACACTTCTGAAAAAAGATATTTTAAAAGCACAGTTATGTAACTGTTGGGCATGCAAATGACCAATTTATTGTCTAGCTAGAATTTTATGGAGTTATCCATTACTGTGGTAGCTGGTACATGGTATTTGTTGCTCAAAATGAGTGCAACCCCACTGATTTAAAAATCAGTTATAATAATTTGCAATCTGACTTCCGTGGAGCTGAGGCCACTTAAGTCAGTGGTAAACTTGGCCTGGTGACTTCAGTGTAAGCTTGATTTGTTCACAGACTTGTAGGATGAGGCACTAAATGCGTATTTAGAATGTTACAGGATACTTGAACACTGTCCATAAAACATTTAAACAGAATTGCTGCTTGATTTTGTTGAACTTCTCTGAAAGCACGGCATCCCAATAGCTTAGCAGACAGTGAACATATCACCATGATCTCTAATCACTGGAATGGCTCCCCATTGAATACAGAGTCTACTTCAAGGTCTCTATCCTGAATTTCAAAGCTCTCCATGGGATTGGCTCTAGCCACCTGAGAGATTGTCTCTCATTCTGTGTCCATGATCTCACACAGCAGTTAGGTTCCAGTGGAACAATGAATCTGTCTACCAAAATGGGAAGGGGAAGCTTGTGAGTTCTGAAGACTGAACTTTCAGAGGAGCTGGACCTAGCTTGCTCTTGGAAGAGATTAACCAAAATCAATAAAAAAACCAACAACCTTTCTTCTTTCAAAGTCCCATTCATTCATAAATGAGTGGGGAAAAATACCTATGAACTGATCAGAATATTTTTCTTGCAATTTGGGAAAGAAGTAAAAAACAGACATTTTGTTTTTTCCTTTTAAATACGGGGCAATGCTCAAGTGATGTGGTCGGAGAAGTACTTAGAAGGATGATGCACAAAGTTCTCTGAAATGCACAGAGCACATTTGGGGAAACGAATAAAAAATATTCTCGAATCTTCCAGTTCCAATTTTAGGTGTTTGCTTAATATTATTGTACATGAGAGCCTAAAAGTGAAATTGGCTAGAAAGTGACTATAAACAAAAATGAAACTGACTCAGCTGTTTTCCCTTTCTGCCCCCAGAGAAAGGAGAAATGCCCCAAATGAACACACATTTAATCTTTCAGAGGTGTAATATTAGATGAAATGTTATACATTTAAAAATAAAATTATCGTCTAAAATATTCAACACGTAAGAATCTTTTTTTAAAAAAAATGACTTTAACATGACTGTGTGCCTTACTGTGTTCCTATTATCAAACACTGAAAATTTCAAATAATGAGATTATACAATGTTTGTGATTTTTTGTTTTGTTTTTGTTTTTAAATAAAGCTGCAATAATAGTTTAATGTAGCAAGTGCAACAATTTGCTTCAGGACTTTTCTTTATGGAAGATGATAGTAGAGAAAATATATTTCTAATATTTCTTCTGATATTCCCTAGAATGGAAGACTTGACAAACCCAGAAGATGTTCGAGTCAATCCAAAGTGTGACAGAAAGGTGTCACTTTATGGCTACTTAAGAGGGGCATACCTAAAAAACAAAAGCCAAATTCACATGCCAGGTAATATATCCAATCTCTTAAAATTCTTATAATTATTTTGCTGATTTATAGCTTGTAATGCTATTACTGTTAATGGGATAGTATACATCTGTAAAAGACCACCATTCTGTAGTTAATATTTTAATATTAGTATTTTGTAAAACTTTTAATTGAGAAATCTTCGTGCAGTGTTAAATCTAAACACAATAACAATGTACTAGCATCGAAAACCAGAAAATGAAATTGATCAGTGTAGATCTCTAGGATGATTGAAATGCAAAAAGGTAGTGTCAATAGTGAAAAGTAAGTTAGGCTTATTTAAAATGAAAAGTTTTACATAGTGTAATAAATTAATACTAATTAATAACTTAATGATTTAAGTTATTTTCTTTTTAACAATGCTGAGATGATGTTAGTAATGAATGCAAGTGTATATTTACAGGAGTGTGTTGCCAGTTATTTATAGTCCACTAGCTGATTAACTTGTAGAATGTTTTCCAGACTTAGTGGTAGGTCTTAAAAGTATTGCATGTGGTTTATCTTTGCAGTGTACCATTGATGTTAAATCACTGCATGCCACAATAGAGCCCCTTTACCTCTTTATGGTGAATTGTACAGGTTTTTTTTTTTTTTTTTTTAAATCAGAGCTTTGTCAAAATCCTTTTCTTCCTTGTCCGTCACCCCAGGTGTAGGGGACTTTACTGTGAGCGATGTGAGTTTCCTGCCAGACCCCTGTGCACTTCCTGAACAGCAGAAGAAGCGTTCCTTAAATGAGAAGGATAAACTTATTTATGCCCCACTGTCAGGAGTTGGAGGTGTAGTGTATGACAAAGATGCTGTTTATATTGACCTTGGTGGAAGTCATGCTCATCAAGATGAAGAGGTGAGGGGAAAGTCTGTTTGAGTTCTCTGTTCTCCAGTAGAATATAGTTTCTGCCTAAAGAGCTAAAGAGGCAAAGCAACGGTGCTTGGAAACAGTTGTTTTGTTTTGGTTTAGATTTTTTTTTTTTAAAGAAACATCATCAACCCAAGTGATATGCAAACATATCCTTATCCTTAAATATCTTATTTAACAACCTTTCTTACTACAGTGATTGAGAAACAAAATAGTTTTTGTTTGTTTTTTCCCAATTTCCCTCTCTCAAAAGCTGTGGAAAACAGCTAAGGAAGTAATTAATAATAAATACTTACATAGTTAATGCTCGGAAAGTATCTGAAGAGAAATGAGCTAAGTGTCATGCCATCCCTGAGAGCAGGGCCCATGTATTTAGTCTCATTTTGCAGGTGAGGAAATTGGGGGAGAGTGGTTGTATGTCATCCAAGGAAGTTGCTCTCCGAGGCAGAGCTTGAACTTTTTCTGTCTTGTACTTAGACCATTTCAAATATTATGGTGCATGAGTTAAAATAATATTAAATGTACAATATGTTTGTTACACACTGGTAAGGAGCCCATCTCTGTAATTTGCATGGTTTAATATTGAGTCTGTTCCTGTTGCCCATTTTTAGGCAGTTTTATCAATTTGTTGATTGTTCAATAGATATTTGCATAATTGATCTGTTAAACAGAAAAAAATCTTTTGGTTTGTCAGGAAGAAGTGAGACCAAATCATGAACTAGTCCAGAGCCTCATCTCCACACATTCCACCATCGATGTTAAGATGGCTTCAAGCAAAGTGTCTCTCTTCATGGACTCCAAACCATTAGGTTCAGAAGATGTGGAAAACCAAGAGTAAGTTTTGAATTTTACCGAGCAGTGGGAGACAGAACAACTTGACTAGAAGAGGCATAACACAGGCAACAGCTTTGGCCATTTGTGTATCTTAATTAATAGCTGTTTCAGTGGGCTGATATTAAAGGTGTGTGGCTTGCTTGCATGGCAGATGCACAGAAAGAGTTTGGGAGAGGTTTATTGTAGAAGAGAAAAGGGAGTATGGAGCTCTGAAACTTAAAGCAGACCTGTTTAAACTTCATGACTCTGTTCCCACACCTTCATTTGAACCAGATTAAGATGAGATCATCACACTTATTTTCAGTAGTGATTTTATCAGGGTTTGAACTTGTCTTCTGAGTTAAAAAGCACAGTTTCAGAGTTTCCTACTCTTTTCTGTAGCAGTCCTCCCCTAAACATGGAAAACATAATTCAACCTCAACTGAAAAATAGGTGGGCATGGGAGTAAGGATGCTTCAGGATGTGGACGTGGATGTTTATAGGAGAAATAATTGTAGGACAGGAGTATATTTGCTTTCACCTTCAGACATGCATCTATTTTTTCTTCTTTTCTTGGACATTTCTATTTTTGGGCACAGTAAATTATTGATTATCCATTAGGTATTAACTTTTCAGAATGGAATAATCAGTACAAGGTTCTCCTTTTGTCAGGTCTTAAGAGGAAAAGAAATCCAAGCTTTATTTGCACTTTCTCTGGTTAGTGTTGTTTCTTCTGGAAGATAAGTAATCATGGTTGTAAATATCACTGGTCTTTGTTTGAGCAACTCTGGGATTGCGGACTTCAAAGTGATGTTCAGAATCTGCTCCAGGAGTATATTTCTAATTATAGAAGAAGTTAGTAATGCCACCCTACAGATAGATTGCTTACCACTTCCCATTATAAGACTGTTATCTGTTGCCTTTAACTCTATTTAACTGTTCAGGCTGAAATTTTCCATGCTGGATGTCCACCTTCGGCTAATTAAGCAAAAGTTTAAAATAATAATAATAATAAAAAACAGCTAAGCTGTTTCTGAGAAGAAGATTAAGGGAAAAACATGTCTTGCTCCTGTTTAAAAAAAAAAAAAAAAAAAAATCTTAACATTTCATAAAGATATCCTTTAGGTACCTCTGTTTTCTTTTAATGAAGTTTTTTGGATATAATTTCTACATAGCTGCTGATGACTGATACATGTCTGTGATGTTTTTGATCAGTTTTTTGTTCTCTTTTTAGAGACAAGGGGGGAGAGGTAATATCTGTTATTTGACCAACTTCTGTTGGTGAGAGAGACAAACTTGTAAGCTTACACAGAGCTCTTTTTCAGGTTTGGGAAACATACTCCGGGCAGGGCTACAGTTAAAATGCTGCATTGGTGCAGCTGCGTCACTATAGTGCTTTAATAAAGACACTCTGAGCTGACGAGAGCTTCTCCTGTTGGTTTAGGGCATGTTTACACGTACAGCAGTACAGCTGCATTGTGTCTGGTGAAGATGCACTATGCCGATAGGAGAAGCTCTCCCACCGACATAGCGCTGTCCATAGTGGCACTTAGGTCAGTGTAACTACACCGCTCAGGGGTGGAGTGTAGACCCAGGGCTCAGAGCACCACAGCTAAATACAAGGTAGAACAGATTGCTTAGGATAAGTAGTTAACACACATTTCAAGGGACCATTCAAGAAGAAGTGACCCTTCTGTTAACACCCTTCTGGTAGGGAGGAGAGGAGGGTGGGAAAGCAGCAATATAGGGGGTTGCTGGTGGGTTGTCGATTATTGTAAAAAGCCATATATCCAATGTCTCTCTTCAGTCCGTGATGTTTAGTGTCTAGCAAAGTTATGAAGGTAAGCTTCCAGACGCGCCTTTTGAAAGTGTTGTGCAAGTTTCCTTAGGGAATAGGACTGATAGGTCAGATAAAGAGTGTTCACTTTGTGAAAAGTGTTCACCCATAGGTGATGTGGTGTTTTTGTCTTTCATCATTTTCCTGTGTGAGTTCATTTGAAAGCATAGTAGCATAGTAATTGTCTGGTTTCACCTTGACACAGTTGCTATTGGGGCATTTAATTCACTGGATGAGGTACATCATATGTTGTGATAGGCATGTGTAGGTCCCAGGGATCTTGAAAAGTGTGTTGTGCTGGGTGTCGATCATTGTAGCAATGGAAATATGTTTGCAGGTTTTGCATCTATTGTTCTGGCAGGGTCTGGTGCCGCTTTGAGTTATATCCTGGTCTAAGGGGAGCTTGCTTCTGATGGTGAGCTTGGATTTTTAGTCTTGCTAGACTCTAAAAACTCATGGACTGAATAGACATACTGGATTTTAAGGCTTCTTACAACAATCTATAACCTGCTACCCCGTATTCTCCCTCTCCTCCCTCCGCATCATAGAATATCAGGGTTGGAAGGGGCCTCAGGAGGTCATCTAGTCCAACCCTCTGCTCAAAGCAGGACCAAGCCCCAGTCAGATTTTTGTTCCAGATCCCTAAATGGTCCCCTTAAGGCTTGAACTCACAACTCTGGGTTTAGCAGGACAATGCTCAAACCACTGAGCTATCCCTGAAATTGGTGTGATTATATTGTGGTATTTTGACCAATAAAATATGCAGAATTTTAAAATATTGTGCACAGAATTTTTAATTTTTTGATGCAGATTTTCCCCCAAGAATAAAGTGTGTCGGGTAGACCTAGCCTAAGCTTTAAGGCGTCTCTCACCAACAGAAGTTAGTCCAATCAAAGCTATTACCTCACCCATCTTGTCTGTCTAATATCCTGGGACGGACATGGCTACAACAGCATTACATACAACAATAGTTTTTTCATTTATTTCTCCATATAAAACAGTATTTATCCCCAAATTAGAAAGGATTGAGACTCCATCACCATTGAACACAGTCCATTTTTCTTTCCTTCCTTCCTTCCTTCCTTCCTTCCTTCCTTCCTTCCTTCCTTCCTTNCATTTTTCTTTCCTTCCTTCCTTCCTTCCTTCCTTCCTTCCTTCCTTCCTTCCTTCCTTTTTTTTTTTTTTTAAATAATTCACTGACATAGCAACATGTGATACATTTTTGGTTTTTGTGAGGGTCCTGGGAGCATGGCAATCATAATCTTCAGTAAAAACAAACAAACAACTTTAGTGCAGGCACTCAGTCTAAACTAGTGGACAACAGTGAAGAATCACTAATTTAGTTGTGACATTACCACAATGAGGCTTCTTGAACTAAGAGATTTCTTTAAGTCAGACAGAGTTGCCACTTGTTTTAATGGCACAGGTAGCCATGCTTCTGTTGAGGTCACCCCACCAAAATGTTCTACAGTATTTGTTGGTGACATCAAATGTTTAATTAAAGCCAATTGCATTTTTTTATCTTGTTCTCCATTGGGAAAGCAGATTTGTGATGCCAAAAGAAGAGAAACAAATTGATTTGAAGACTGGGAGAGTACGTCGGAAGGCAGTGTTTGAAGAAGAAAATGATGATGGAGCAAGTGATGAAGAGGAGGGTCAAAATGAAGAAATGTCTGAGGAAGAGATGGATGGAAGTGAAGATGGTGATGGTGATGATGATGATGATGTTGAGGGAGAAAGTGACAAAGAGGTACCAGGGCAAGAGCTAGGTCTCAGGAGTGCCAAGCATCTGAAAAGAGAGGAGACTACAGAAGAAACTGCAGTGGAACTGCCAGCATTTGCTGATAGTGATGATGATCTTGAGATGAGTTCAGGGGAAGAAGGGGAAACTGACCTTGATGAAAGCAAGGAAGAAGCAGAAGACCATGGAGATGAAGAAGAGAGTGATGAAAAGGAAAGTTCAGACAGCGATTCTGAATCTTCGAGCAGACAAATAAGTAAATTCACACCCTGTGAATTAGGCAGGGAAGATAAAGAACGAAGAGAGAATCATAACCTAGATCACCGCTTGGGTAAAAAAGTGGTTCCCACTACAGATTCTGGAAACTGCACAGCTGAAGAGGCTTCTGAATCTGATGCTGAAGGATCCTCCCTGGAAGAGGAGGAAGAAGAAAGATTAAATGATGACTCAGAAGCTGAAGAGTCAGATAGGAAAGGGATTCAGAATGCTCCAGAGAAGAATGTAGATGGTGTTGAATGGGCTGAATCGAAGGCTGTAGAAGATGAGGATGATGATGGTGATGATGTTGAAAATCTACTGAAAGAGGAAGAGGAGTATGGAGAAGAAAATGACTTTTCTGCAGACACAGCAGGTACATTTTCAATTTATCATTTTCCTTTACTGTTCATTGCTGGAGGCAGTCTTTTTTTTTTTTTTTTTTTTTTTTTTTTCCCTCCTTGGGAAGTAGTGTTGTCCAGTAGCTAGAGCAGGAAACTGCATCTCAGGAGACCTGGGTTATATTCCTTTGTAAACCATTGATTGTCTGCTTAAGCCTCAGTTTCCCAGACAATAAAATTGATAATACCTAGCTTTTATAGAGTTCTCTGATCAAAGGCCCTAAAGACATGCAAAATTGTTATCTTTACTGTGATAAGTTTTCAGAAAAGTGAAACTTCTGTATTGTATTTGGAAAAAGTAAACCACCTTTCAGTGATTTTATTAACAGATGTAATCAGTGTCAGTGGTGAATTTATGATGATGAAAATAGTCTAGTTTAGTCTGCAGGCTCTGGTCTTAATCTTTCTTTTACCCTTTTATTCCTTCAAAAGTTAGGAACCATCTACACTGCAAAACCAACCAAATCACCGGAGCGTGTTACAATACAGGATGAAAAATTAGAGCCATCCATGTATATCTGTGTCACATAACGACGTTAAAGTCCTGATCCTATCTACCAATTTTAAGTGTATTATAATTGACTCCCTATTTAAGTTTTCTCCCTACTGCAGATGGTCCCTTAGTCTAATACATTGCCAGCGGAGGAAGGAATTTACAGTGTTCTCTCTCTCTCTCTCTCCCCCCTCCCCCCCGCCCTCTTCAGGTGCACTTAAGTGGAAGGAAGACCTTACCCAAAAGGCAGCCGAGGCTTTTCTGAGACAACAACAGTCGGCTCCCAACCTTCGCAAACTTGTTTATGGAACAGGTAAAAATCCCATGTGTATAAGTATAAGTTTCTCTCCCACATCATGATGCTATTGCTCTGATCCCTGTATAGCCTTTTAATCATAGTCATATCAGTTAGCCATAGCTTTTGGAGTCTACTCTTCCATGGGTGAATGAGGAAATAATGGATTTAACTCTCCTTATTGGTAACAGGAGTTCACATTTAGTTTTCCTATATAAAAAGAGAATTTTGTTCTCCTAATTAAACATATCTTAGGCTAGTTTGACCTAGTATTCATCCAGAGGCTTGCTAAACATATATTTGTTGGGTCCTTCCTTTTTGAGATACAGCAATATTTTTCCAGGTGGATAGAAAGTGTGTTAAGTTCCCTTTGGTATATAGTATTTTTCCAAAACATTTAAGCTCAGCTTTTTAAAAATAAAAAAAATTTAGTAGTAGATGCTGTGCACATATCACCTATTTTGGCAACTGGCTATTTATGATCTATCTAATCAGGTGAGATTTTTGCTGTCCTCAATGAATTTTGTCTAAAATTAACCACGCCTTCCTTGAAAGGTGAGAAAAGTGTTCATTCAGATTATGAATGAAGTTAAATTTATGATGTTTGTTACAAAGTGTATTTTTTAAGATGATGGTAATTTGTCAAGAATCAGGCAGTTAGTTTAAAGTGAAGATAAAGCTGTCATTTACATGATGTATGCACCCTGTTTAATTCATAAACTGATACATTTCCAAGCAAGAGACTGGCCCCTAAACATGTACAATTCCTGTTGACGTTACTGGGAGTTCTGCATACTAAGATTTGCAGTATAATGCCCTAAGAAATTACCAATAAATTCACAAACCCAGTGTTAGCAGTTTGCAGACTGGTACAAAACAAATGGGATTTGATTTTGGAGAAATAGACAGCCTTTTTCTAATAGATTGGGTTTTGTTTTGTTTTATTAATTTTGTGTTACATATGGTGTTGAACAAAGACATCACAATTGCTTAATCAAAGAACAGATTTTTCAGATAAATCCAATCATCCGCAAGGCACCTGATTTTTCCATTAAAGTATGTGAAATTTTACATGTGGAATATATTTTTCCCACTGTCATGTCCCGTCTAATTAGTTCTCCAACTGAAGACGTGCCTTTGGGTTCTAATCTCAATATAGAATAATTCACTTGCTGCTGCTTTCTCTATAAGGGAATCAAACAATGTATTAGTTTTTCTGCTTTCTTAATACAAGTTGGAACACTGGTCTCCTTACTAATACACCATTTTTATGATTTAATTCCTCTTTCCTCGAACTACATCAGGCATTTAAAGATTTATGGAGCAAGAGAAGTTTTTGATTAATCTAATAAATACATATGATTTGCAGATGATGCTTTTAACTATGGCATTTTATTTAGTGGCTGAGGATGCCGATGAAGAAGATGATGCTGATGAAGAGCTTGGAGGGCTGTTCCACGTCAGCCGTCCTGACAAAGAATCCAAACAAAAGGCTAATGCCCTTGACTGCTCCAAATTTCCAGTGGAAACCCCCCAGGATTGGGATTTAGATGAGGTACTGCTTTTGGAGCGACAGCTCTTACATTCTGTATGCTTAGGAGCATGTCCAGTATGTATCCACTTACACCAGTCTTGAATTACCCTAATAAAGAACTTCTGATATGTCATGGAGACATGAAACTAACTCATATGAATTACAGACAGTTCTGCCTATGTGTCGTCTTCAGAAATTCTCATCTCCTCTTTATCCTCACCAGAGACATTTACGCACAAACAGGATCTTAGGTTTTTTGCTTTTAAATAGGAAGGGGAAGTTAAAGTAAGTAAATTTAATGATAGTGAAAGATGCTGGATGGATTGCTGTGATGACTGATGTCATCTTATTTATTCACTAAATGGTTACCCCAGAGGCTCTGTAAACTTCTGTGCTGACTTTGTGCAAAAGTTAATGAGCTTTTGCTTTTTTCTGGCAGGATGATTTCTGGGGGTAGGGAGAGTTTAATTCAGTCTCCTCCAACTCTCTGTGGAGGTGGCCAGGAAGACAGTTTTGATAGTTGTGTTACGATGTGGATAGCATAGGAGTGGGCAAACTTTTTGTCCCGAGGGCCACATCTGGGTATGGAAATGGTATGGCGGGCCATGAATGCTCACAAAATTGGGGGGATGGAGTGCGGGAGGGGGTGAGGGCTCCGACTGGGCGTCCAGGCTCTGGGGTGGGGCTAGATATGAGGGGTTGGGGGTACAGGAGGGTGGTCTGGGCTGGGACCGAGGGGTTCAGAGGGTGGGAGGGGGATCAGGGCTGGGGCAGAGGGTTGAGGCACGGGGGGAGGTCAGGGGTGCAGGCTCCAGGTGGCGCTAACCACAAGCAGTTCCCGGAAGCAGCGGCATGTCCCCCCTCTGGCTCCTACGCAGCGGCACGGCTAGGTGGCTCTGTGCGCTACCCCATCTGCAGGCACCGCCCCCGCAGCTCCCATTGGCTGGCAACTGAGGCCAAGGCAGAGGCAGTGTGCGGAGACCCCTAGCTGCCCCTAAGTGTAGGAGCTGGAGGCGGGGACATGCCACTGCTTCCAGGAGCCACAGAACAGGGCAAGCCCCTGACTTTGCTCCCTGGCTGGAGTGTCAGAGCAGGGCAAGCCCTGGACCCCCCTACCTGGGGGAGCTCAAGGGCCAGATTAAAATATCTGAAGGGCCGGATGTGTCCCCCGGGCCGTAGTTTGCCCACCCCTGGGATAGCAAATGGGTTGAGAGCAAGCCGTCTCTCTAAGCCAGAACAAGTATTACAGACAAAGTGTGTCAGCTGTTGAAGTGCTTTGTAGTCGTGAGAAGTGTACAAGTAACACTTTCATTTTACAGGTTATGAACAGTATTCGAGACTGCTTTGTAACAGGAAAGTGGGAAGCAGATAAAGATGCAGCAAAACTGCTGGAGGAAGATGGTAGGTTTGATGCTCTTAGAATATGACTAATGGAGGAAGAACTTCTAGTGAATGCTGTGACTTAATATTTAACCCAAAACTCTGTTATGTATTTAAAAACATTTTACATTAGTAACACCCTTGCCAAGTTCTCTACCTGTTTTACATATTTGAAGCACTATGCAAGCATTAACTGATTTTATTACTATAGCTGGTATCTATCTGTGCACAAAGAGGAGAGAAATAGCAGATTGAGATAGGGAACAGTTTACACTCTTTGAATATAGAATCTGTCTATCATATAGAATAGAAAATAGAATCCCCACTCATGGCTGGTTGGCTTACACTTAGAGATAATCGGCTTTCAGTTTTGTAGGTGAGCTTAGCTGTTCCTTTTGAACAGATGGGATTGAAATGAACAGAAATCCTATTTGCAGAAAGTAAGTCTTGTCTCTTTGCCTTGCTGAAAAGTTGGAATTTTAGTGTTGGAGAATTTATGGAGATACTGTTTTTAATTTCAAATATAATTGTTATCTCCAAAGCAAACTGTTTGACTATTAATAACTTTTGTAGAGCAAACTTCCATTTTTTAAAACCTTTTTGAAATTACTGGATCCATTTTAGATTTTTACTCTCCCTGCAGTGTCTGCCTCCACATCCTGATGGAAGCTGGAGGCTCAGGTTGCTTTGCTGATAACTTAGCGGGCAGTGTTTAAGCAGAGATAATGATAGGGTGGCTTCCAATTGTGTGGCTTCACTTTGAGAGATGCAGAACTTCACTTGAATTTTGAGGAGCTGGAGATGTATGAAGAAGGTTGCTGATGGTGCATTTCCAAAAGGAAAAAGGAAGAGCTACTGAAAAGCTGGGTTGCCGCTCACTTTCTACAGAACGTGGAAAAGTGGTGGGAAGAAAATGTGATAAATCTGTACAGCAACCAAAATGTGAAGTATTATGAGAAATAAATATGCACAAAATAACAAAGGGCTTAGAAGTGTTGCTAACTTACGGATTTCTTGGCTGCTGTATTTACAGAAGAACTGTATGGTGATTTTGAAGACCTTGAAACAGGGGTTGTGCACAAAGGAAAACCAGCAGCAGGAGGAGATGAGGTATGATCTCTAGCTTGATTGTTCATCAACTGCTCACATTTAATGTGTGTTTCTCTGCATGGTGGGTTGTTCTGTTTAGAACATCCTTCAGCTTCGTAGCCCAACTGGAAAGTCGCTCGTAAATCAGTAGAAACAAGGCTGCTGTAATGAAGAGAACATTTTGGTATCTGAGGGACTGGAATGAAATAGATACAAGTCTCCTTTCTTTTATTTTCATTAGGATCAGATGTGCTTTTAATTTCAGGGGATCAAATAAACTATATTATTCCTTACATGGAGCTCATAATTGTAGGGGAGCAGAAATCAATTTACCATAGTTAACAGTAGAGGGCAGGCTTAATCAACTTGCTGGGTCTGAAAATCAAGTTTGTGGGTGATGGATGGTACAAGTCGAACATGATCCTGACTGCTAATACCTTGTATTTTCATGTTGTTTTTTCCTAAGTAGTGTCATAAAATAGTGGAAAACAAATGGAAGATTAGGGTGGATCACAGACAAAAATTGTCAAAGTGAATTTATGCTGTAGTGTTAAATGCTGCTATGTAACATGCCCTAGTCTATGGGCTTGTCTACACCATGCTCCAGAGGCACAGCTGTGCCACTGCAGCGCTTCAGTGTAGACGCTACCTACACCTTCTGTCCATCTAGCACTATCTGCACTGGGGTTAGGTTGGTTTAACTACTCCAGTCTGATGTGTGGATTTTTCACACCCCTGAATGACGTAGTTGAGCTGACTTAATTTTCAAACAATGGGCTTCCACCATTTCTCTGGAGGGACTATTCCACTGCCTCATAGATCTCACTGTTTTTTCTGATATTCAGTCTAATTTGTTCTTTGCTTAATGTCATCCTATTACTTCTGTTTAAACCTGCCTGAGTAGTTCTTTGTTGAGCAATATATAGAGAGAGATACTGGGAAATGCACCTTGCTATTATATTGAAGCAATAGCTCCACAATGGGTAAGGATGAGACTAGTTTATTGTTTAAAATGTGATTTTTCTAAGTACTCTGAAATCTACATACTTATTTGCAAATTACTGTGCCTCATGGTGTGTCCAGGGTAGGATTAGTGGTTCTAATTTGAGATTGTTTGAACAAGGGGTTTCTGAGATGCAGCTCCCTTAAAAAAATGCATGACATGAAAATATTACAGTTCTTATAATTTTTTCTGTACACACTTGGGCCTCAAACTATGGCTCTGATTCTTCCCAAACTGGTATTATCTGCTCAGGATTGATTTCAGATAAAGAGTTGACTGCAGTAATGAAATTTTTCTAAAGCTTACCTGCAAAGTAAAATTGTCTGGGGAATTGGTATTCCACAATAGGAACTGAGATAGACTTTGAGAGAGGGAAGAGGAGAAGGTACTTTAAGATGAATGGGTCAGTCTGACAGGAGCGCTAAGAGCTATTATATCAGCTTCTGTTCATCTTCCTGGGGTGGTGTTATTGATTTGAGAACATCCCACTGAGATGACTGAACCATTACATACCTCTGCCACCCTCCTATGCTGCTGAGGGTTGTGCAGAGCCCCTTCCCTCTGAAGAGGAGTCTGGGGCTCCCTCCACTCCGTTTTGCCGCCTCCTGCTGGTAGATGTGCTCTTCCTAGCCCATCAGTCACCATCTTCTCTCTTTTTCCCATGGCTTCTCCAACACTACTGGAAGGGACAGGAGACGGGCACAGCTGGTAGCTGAGTGGGAGTAAGGTTCCAAGGAAGCCTTCTTGTGCCCTTCCCACTCCCACAATCATGGTCCTCTCCTTATCACCGCCTACTAAAAAAAAAAAACAAGGAAAATTCACTGCCCCAAAACTTTGTTAGTGGAGAATTAAGGTTCACTGGCAGTGCCTTGTACCCTTCCAGAGCACAGAGTGTCTATCCTTAGACCTCTGAAAACCAGGAAATAAAAAGTTAAGAGGATTAAGTATAGGCACATTCAATGTTCTGGAAGAGTACGTGAATTCAGTTGACAATGGAATCATGAGCTAATCTGTAGTAATAGGGACCAAATTTATTTGGGCAAATAAATGTTGAAGATATAGAAAATATTGCAAATTTTAGATTTTTTTTTTTTAATTGAAGATTTTTTTTTGCTTATTTGTGAAATTATTGCTAATGTCCAAACTTCCCCCAGTCCATTATCTCTGGCACAGAACCTCACTCCTGATGGGCAACACTCGTGTATTATTCAAGTCCTGATACACATTCTTTTTTATTAATATGTTTATTTTAACTTAAGAATGATAAATTATGCCAATTCCAAGCTCTAAGCACTCTTGGCATACATTAAAAATGCAATCCATAGCAATAAAAATACCATTTATTTTAATATTCGTTTGAAAAGCTTTCTGATGAGGACAAAAGGAATGAGAGACCATGGAAACACATTTCCACTTCTTATTGAAGACATTTTTCTCCATCTGGTGAATTTATTATTAAATAGTTTATCATTTTTGGATGAAAAGCAGTGGTTATGACCGTTTGCATTATTAAATAGACCCTGGTCTACACTTGAAATTTAGATTGACCTACCTGTGGCGCACAGGTATGTGTGACCTAGCCATTGTTGTAGATGCAGTTAAGGTCAATGCAAGAACTCTTCTTTCGATTTAGCTACCACAGCTTAGGGAGGTGGATTGCCTACATTGATGGAAAACCGTCTTCTCTTTCTTGCTAGGCTGGAAGTGAAGGAGAAGAAGAGGATAAAGAAGGAAAAGAACCCAAAGCAGGAGAGGAGGAGGAGAAGAAAAAGCGCATGGACAAGAAACGCAAATTGAAGGAGATGTTTGATGCTGAATATGATGAAGGGGATGCCACATACTTCGATGATCTCAAAGGGGAAATGCAGAAACAAGCTCAGGTACAAGCTGTCAACTTGGCTATTTGTCTGACTATGAAGCTTCTTAAGTACCACACACTCTCTCTGGGGGACTCTTAGGGCATGTCTTCACTGGCAACGACAGTGTTTTAACGTGGCTTGTGTAGTCGCAGCAGAGCGCTGGGAGAGAGCTCTGCCAGCGCTCTTAAAAAAACCCACCTTCACCAGGGGCATAGCTCCCAGTGCTGGTGACTTTACTGGAGTGACTTTAAGCTCGGCTCCCAGAGCTGGTGCACTGTCTACACTGGCACTTTACAGCACTGAAACTTGCAGCGCTCAGGGGGGTGTTTTTTCACACCCCGAACGAGAAAGTTGCAGCGCTGTAAAGTGCCAGTGTAGACAAGCCCTTAGATTCAGCAACCACTGATAGCTTTTCAGAATTTATATGCAAAACCCCATACGTTTAGAGGGATGTTCTTAATGGGTGAATAGTGTGATTCCATTACCATTTTTTAAAAAACAAAATACCAGTCTTTTGAAGCTCTTCCTTTAAATTGACTTATTGAGTCACTATTGCTACTAAAACGTGGCACTCGCCTAAAGCTACTGTGTAAATGTTAGCTGTTTAGGGGTTCCCAAGCTGTGGTCCGTGGAACTCTTAATGGTTGTTTGCAGAGAGCAAGCTAGTCACGTGGTAGGTGTTTTCAATGGAAAGAAATATCAGCTGGGAAGGGGATATGAAATTAAAAGCAAGTGTAGTCTGTGATTTACCTTTAAAGAGATCAAAATCTTTATTGTACTGACTACAGCTAAAAATACAAAAATACTTTGCTAATAATTACTTATTCTTTTAAGCAATTGCTGTGGTTGCCATATGGATATTAAGGCATCACAAGCAAGTAAATAGGTGTCCACAAGGCAAAATGAACATCAGAATGTATTCCACACTTGAAAAATGTGAGAACCCCTGTTCCAGATGTGTGGTGATAATTTTCAAAGACGTTTGAGACACAATTTGAACTGGTAACTCTGCTGCAATGTTTAGTTGTTAAATGAAACCCTGAATGTAGTTTTTAACATAGCTTTTTGTATTACACTGACATCTTTCTGAAGAACCTTGCCGATTTATATCATAGTGTAAGGTTATTTAAAAAAAAAAAAAAAGACCCATAGTGTACACCATCTTATCTAACAAAATCTTGCTCAGATTAGCCATTAACTCAGTTGTACCAGTTTGCATTAGTCTCTGACATAAGTACCAAACAACTAGACCTTGTGTTCTAATGTGCTTGCATAAGAACACTTAAAATGTAAACAAGCCTCTTCCAGTAAAAGAGAGAGCCAATTTAGAGCTCCTGCACTTAAGGCCTGTTAGGGAAACGTATTCTAGTGGTCCTCAAGCAGTGTATTGCCAACACAGGCCAGAGAGAGAGAGAGAGCCCAAGTATATTGGAGAAATCCAAAGACTTCAGAAATATACTTGAACCACAGGATTTATCCTATTTGTTAGACTCCAACATCTGCACAAACAGCATCAAGAACAATCGGTAGTGGCATAGCAAAATATAGATGTTCCTAGCAGTACAAAAACAGAGGGAAAGAACCCTCCTGTTAGTTTCAAGGATCTTTTGTTAATTACATAGAATCTTAGGGCACGTCTTCACTACCTGCCAGATTGGCAGGTAGCAATCTATCTATTGGGGATCGACTTATCGCGTCTAGTGAAGATGCAATAAAATGATCCCCGATGGCTCTGCCGTCGACTCCGGAAATCCACCGCGCCAAGAGGCGGAAGCGGAGTCGACAGCAGGGTGGCAGCGGTCGACTCGCCGCCATCCTCACAGCCAGGTAAGTCGACCTAAAATACGCTTGTGTATCTTAGGTCGACCCCTCCTCCCCCCGTAGTGTAGACCTAGCCTTAGGTACACATGTCATCTCGCCGATAAAGACAGGCCCTCAAATAGGGCACAAGTGTTAGATGATTTAGGAGCTCACATCCCATTTTCATAACTGATTATGGTGCCCAGATCATTTAGAACCATAGAAGATTAGGGTTGGAAGAGACCTCAGGAGGTCATCTAGTCCAACCCCCGGCTCAAAGCAGGACTAGCACCAACTAAATCATCCCAGCCAGGGCTTTGTCAAGCCGGGCCTTAAAAACCTCTAAGGATGGAGATTCCACCACCTCCCTAGGTAACCAATTCCAGTGCTTCACCACCCTCCTAATGAAATAGTGTTTCCTAATATCCAACCTACACCTCCCTCTCTGCAACTTGAGACCATTGCTCCTTGTTCTGTCATCTGCCACTACTGAGAACAGCCGAGCTCCATCCTCTTTGAAACCCCCCTTCAGGTAGTTGAAGGCTGCTATCAAATCCCCCCTTACTCTTCTCTTCTGCAGACTAAACAAGCCCAGTTCCCTCAGCCTCTCCTCATAAGTCATGTGCCCCAGCCCCTTGATCATTTTCATTGCCCTCCGCTGGGCTCTCTCCAATTTGTCCACATCCTTTCTGTAGTTGGGGGCCCCAAACTGGACACAATACTCCAGATGTGGCCTCACCAGTGCCGAATAGAGGGGAGTAATCATTTCCTCGATCTGCTGGCAGTGCTCCTACTAATGAAGCCCAATATGCCGTTAGCCTTCTTGGCAACAAGGGCACACTGCTGACTCATATCCACCTTCTCATCCACTGTAATCCGTAGGTCCTTTTCTGCAGAACTGCTGCTTAGCCAGTTGGTCCCCAACCTGTAGTGGTGCATGGGATTCTTCCTTCCTAAGTGCAGGACTCTGCACTTGTCTTTGTTGAACCTCATCAGATTTCTTTTGGCCCAATCCTCCAATTTGTCTAGGTCACTCTGTATCCTATCCCTACCCTCCAGCGTATCTACTTCTCCCCCCCAGCTTAATGTCATCTGAGAACTTGCTGAGGATGCAATCCATCCATCATCCAGATCATTAATGAAGATGTTGAACAAAACCAGCCCCAGGACCGATCCCTGCGGCACTCCGCTTGATACCAGCTGCCAACTAAACATCGAGCTGTTGATCGCTACTTGTTGAGCCTGACAATTTAGCCAACTTTCTATCCACCTTATAGTCCATTCATCCAATAAATACTATTTTAACTTGATGGCAAGAATACTGTGGGAGACCATATCAAAAGCTTTGCTAAAGTCAAAATATATCACATCCACTGCTTTCCCCATATCCACAGAGCCAGTTATCTCATCATAGAAGGCAATCAGGTTGGTCAGGCATGACTTGCCCTTGGTGAATCCATGCTGACTGTTCCTGATTACCTTCCTCTCCTCCAAGTGCTTTATTTAGGCACTTTTTTTTAGGCACTTTTTGAAATTTTACCCTAAATTCAGTTCTAAGGATCTGTCCAGAAAGTCACTTGTTTCTTCTGGGCACTCTACTCCGGGTAGAGCAACATGCCCAGATGTGTTTCAGACTTTCCTATGTAAAGCTGGATCTGCTGTTTCCTAAAGGGAGCTGCAAAGGAAAGGATTTGTGGTGGCAGACATCTGTTACTCTGAAGTAAGTTACTAGAACTATTAGGGCTATCCAGACAGATACCACATAAATTAGTGTTAATTTGCTTTTAAAGTAAAACTGAAACCTTCTGCACAAGCCTTGCTCATACCCATTAAAATTTTTCCTCTCCATCTTTCTCACATAGCTTAATCGGGCTGAATTTGAAGACCAGGATGATGAATCCAGAGTTCAGTACGAGGGCTTCCGCCCTGGGATGTATGTTCGAATAGAGATTGAGAATATTCCATGTGAATTTGTGCTTAATTTTGACCCTCACTATCCAATCATCCTGGGTGGTTTAGGCAACAGCGAAGGAAATGTGGGATATGTACAGGTATGGAGCCAAAGCTGTGTGTGCTGTGGATAGTGGTATAGCTGTGATTCAGTAGGCATGGTATTGCTGTTTATTTTTATTTCCTATTTGGCAAATGTAATTAATAGCTAAAAAAATTGAGATAGATCCTTCATCTGAGGTCCTTATGCTGAAAAAAGAAAGAGCTTTTGGCATGGTTAATTTAAAAGTCCAATGTTTGAGATTGTAACTTGGCTGCTATCCTGTTTTAATACTGGTTTGATGGTCAGAAGGAAAATGTTATCATTTTTGTTATTTTGGTATTTATATTACATTAGAGACCCCTCCCCCCATTGTCCTAGTTGCTGAACAAGCTCATGCAAACACATTTGCAGTTCCCTAGGGTCTATAATCTAAAGCTTTGTCTACGCCACAGACCTTACAGCGGCACAGATGTAAGGTCTCCCGTGTAGCTGCTCTATACCAGAGGGAGAGAACTCTTCCGCTGGCATAATTAAACCACCCCTGACGAGCAGCGGTAGCCATGTAGGTGGGAGAGCATCTCCCGTCGACATAGCGCTGTCCACACCAATGCTTTTGTCAGTGAAACTTTTGTCGCTCAGTGGGGTGTCTTTTCACCCCCCGACTAACAAAAGTTTTACCGACAAAAGTGCTAGTTTAGACAAAGTCTAAATAAGGCAAATTACAATCAAAGGTTTGGGAAAAGGGATAGATAGATGTGTGTGTATGTATGTAATCTGTGTGTGTATTGTATACACACAGTTTTAAAAAATTTTAAATAGATGAAACGCCAGCTGTCTTAGTTTAAGTCACCCTGACCATCATGAATAGACATGTTTTTTAAAAAATAAAGTTCTTTGGTGGTTAAACAAGCATTTAGGAAGGATGGAAATTGCTTCAATAATCACTGATATTAGGGCTAATTCTGTGCTTTTAATATTGTTAATCTTTTCTTTTAACTAGTTACGTCTGAAAAAACATCGTTGGTATAAGAAGATACTTAAAACACGGGACCCTATAATCTTCTCCTTGGGGTGGAGGCGATTTCAGACTATCCCTATGTACTACATTGAAGATCATAACGGGCGTCATAGGCTTCTTAAGTATTCACCACAACATATGCATTGTGGAGCAACATTTTGGGGTAAAGATTACTTAGATTTACAATCTACAACCATGTGGTAAACTGCAAAACTCCCTAGCCTTAGAGGAGGCATTAGGATTTTCCTATACAAATAACCATCTGATAACTTTGGGGAAAGGAAGAATCACTTAAAACAAATGTTTATTCCCCACAGGATATAAAATAATACTAAGAATTAGCAAATGTGCAGTATGGTTAAGAGAGAGAAGGGAGGTCGAGAGGGAACTATCTAACTCCTTCATGCAGGGCTCCAGTCAAATTCTGATTAGCCTGCTGGGATATTGCATCAAGGGGGAACTGGTGACTGTATGTCCAGAAAGAGAGAGCATGTTAAGGGCCCAGTCCTGCAAACACTTGCTCATGGGAATTATTTCACTCACACAAGTAATTCCATTCACTTCAAAGTGGGACTACTTATGTGAGTAATGTGCTGAATGACTAGTTTAACCTGTCTCTTTTTTTGGTGGGGGATATAGAATACATCATTCTAAACACACTAATATTATTTCATCATTCTGAGACTACCTTAAAACAATAGCCAGTTATTGTCTAGCCAAACAGGTCATAATTTGTTTTATTCAATTTTGGTTTTAGGCCCCATCACTCCCCAAGGGACAGGATTTTTGGCAATTCAGTCAGTCAGTGGCACAACGGTAGGTTTATTATCACAAAATGTTACTTGGCTCTTTCTGTAGATCATTGTATCAAACAGTGAATTTTATTGGAAAGTGTACTTATGCTAAAACAAGGATATGACAGTATCTTTGAAGATCTTTTAAAATTTGTAAGGCACTCAGATACTGTGATGATGAGCATGGTATGAAGACATAGAGAAGGAGCTAGATAGATACTTCATTTGGTAAAGGTTTGAATGGAATGATATATTCCTACTCCTGCTGGGCTGATGTTCCAAGTGTATAAGATAACCTCATTTTAGTGAGATCAGATTCACTGAAGAGCAGAGACATACCTGACACAAGAGTTTCTTTCCTGCACTGTGATTGATCTGAAACCCTATTTGCCAGAAATATTACAGGTGTCTCTTCAACATTGTTGATCAATGGTGGTGTGCATACTATATTAAAGTATGCTTTTGGTTGTGTATACATTTAGGCTATGTGTAACACTTAGAGCACAGATTCCCAACTGTGGGTCGCACCATCAGCAGCTGGATTTGGAGGTCCAGGGGATCAGTTTCAGCCTGCAAGACGATGTCATCTTTCCCCCGAACGTGTCCAGACCTGTTTCACAGACACTTCACCAGAGCACTGCCATTTTGTAGATCAGATGCCTCCTGGTGTGGCATTTGTGGAGCAGGTCTGGACACATTGCCTATGTGGAGGTGGTTGTGCAAGCATCCAGCTGAGGGACTTGAATGCAGAAGATCCTTGACTGTGGGCAGCAGCCTCATCAACAGAGCATCCTTTCTACTTAAGCTGGTAGGAGCCTGCGCTAGCCTTTTCTGACATGGAAATCGGCAGTGGCTTGTATGGGCCCTACCTTAGGGAGTCTATCTTCTTTTATGCCACTCTGAGTACCCTGTTGGCACTCAAGGGTAAAGAATCATTGTAAGTCACTGTCTCTGTGCTGACTTAGTTTCACCACATGTGGCTTTCCTGAGTCCTGGCCTCATGTGCTTAACAGTGAATTCCTCTTTCTGCTTTGTGATAAGAGGCACAATGGACTCATTTTTATGCATAGTATCTGCTTCAGCCTCCAGTAGAGTCGACTGTTGCAGTTATGAACAAAAAACAAGAGTCCAAGAAACGTGCTCACAAATGATGAGGCTTTCTTTAATTATGGCTTCATCAGAAAATAAGAATAGCCTGCTTCCACAAGCCCTACTGGGTCAGGCCAAAGGTCCATCTAGCCCAGTATGCTGTCTTCTGACAGTGGCCAATGCCAGCTGCCCCAGAGGGAATGAACAGAACAGGTAATCATCAAGTGATCCATCCCCTGTCACTTATTCCCAGCTTCTGGCAGTGTTTTAGTCAAGAACGAAGAAAGGCCAAAATGCCTGCTATGTCACACAGTGTTATCTTGTGAAAGCAGGAAGCCTAATAAACTTAAACGACACTTGGAAACGCTTCACAAGGACCACATAGGAAAAACAAGGTCACTTGTCCAGCTCCAAAACTAACTTTCCCATCAACATTTGCAATTCGAGAGAGCCATGTCTGTCTCTGACCAAGCTCAAAAGGCATTTGAGGGGAGTTACCACATCACACAGACCAAGAAGCCTCTCGCAATTGGAGAGACTTTGATTTTGCGAGCTGCAATCAATATGGTGAACATAATGTGCAAAGAAAACAAGGCAAACAATCTCAGAGCCATTCCACTCTCCAGTCCTCCGCTTCAGTGTGCTTTTGAAGTAATAGCAGCAGATCAGGAAAACACAGTGGTGGAGCATCTGGAAAACACGGATGCTTTTGCTCTTCAAGTTGACGTGAGCACTGAGTGCCATGATGCAAATTTCTTGGCTTTTGAGGGCCAAGAAATACAGTGTTTGTTGTGCTACATGCAAGACAAAAATATACCATGTGATCGCATGGTGGGCTTTTTCACAGATGGAGTTCCAGCTATGGCAGGCCACAAAGCAGGTCTGCGTGCCTCAGTAAAG
Source organism: Trachemys scripta elegans (assembly GCF_013100865.1). NCBI lineage: Eukaryota > Metazoa > Chordata > Testudines > Emydidae > Trachemys > Trachemys scripta. The sequence goes on from NC_048304.1 coordinate 68,264,124, forward strand.
AAAGTTGCTCTGTCTCCTGTGTGGATTCATTGCATACTTCACAGAGACCAACCGGCATCTAAAACTCTGAGTCCAGAGCTAGGTGAAGTTTTGCAGCAGGTCTCATCTATTGTGAACTACATCAAGGTTTGCATCTCTGCAAAACTGTATGAAGAAATAGGGTCTGATCATGACGTGCTGTTGTTCCACACTGAAGTTTATGGTTCTCGAGAGGAAAAATACTGGGATAATTTTTTCAGCTGAGAGACTAGCTGCATGCCCTGCAATAGACTGCAAAAAGAGTGAATTCTTTGATTTTCTTTGTGACCAAAGGGAGATGTGCCTTCTTGCCTATGTCACAGATACATTTGGGAAATTGAATGAATTGAAAACAGGTCTGCAAGGAAAGAACACCCACATCCTTCAGCTGAGTGATGGAATCCCAGGATTCATGAAGAAAATTGTTTTCTGGAAGAATAATCTATTGAAGACAAACTATGAATTCTTCCCGCAGCTTTGCAAGTTCCTATTAGACAATGAAATTTTTCTGCCTCCCACACAGGTGATGGCTGAGCATCACAGCCAGCTGGAGGAACAGTTTTCATCCTTTTTCCACAACTTGGATGTGACAAAGTATAACTGGATGTGACACCCCTTTCAGTGTAAGCCTGATGCCATGGACTTGCCAGCAGCTGAAATCAAATAGCTCATCGAAATTTCCTGTGATTGATTCTTGTGAGGAACATAGGTCCAACTTTCTCTCCTGGTGTTCTTGTTCACTGTCCAGAATGAATATCCTGCACTCTCAAACATGCACTGTGAAACTGACGGTGCCATGCACAAGCACATATTTGTGTGAAGCTGGGTTCAGCACTCTTGTGTCCATCGGCTGATATCAATCTACCGTTGATGTCACATTGGAGATTAGAGGTGCAATTTCCACCATGCCACCAGACTTTGAGAAGCTGTGTTGCAACACGCAAGCCCATGTGTCACTTGAGAGATCATTAAATAAGATGCTTAATGGGTAAATTCCTTGGATTCTTTGGCTGCTATGTTGCTGTCTGGGGTTATAGGAAAGAGTAAGTTTTAAAATGGGGTCACGCAGGCAAAAGATTTGGGAACCCCTGATTTAGAACTAGAGTGTAATTCCCAGCACACGCAGATGTACATGTGCTAGCTGTTGTTGAGCTAGCATGCTAAAAATTATTAGTGTAGCTGCAGTGAGTGACAGCACAGGAACTTAGCAGGAGATTAAGGCGAGTTTGTTCTAGGCACGGCTAGCCTATGTTGCTATTTTTAGCATGCTAAATCCATGAGAGCTCATGCAAATAAGTCTGTGTGAGGTGGGAATCACAACCCTAGCTCCAAGTGTAGGTATGCCTTTATTGTACGTACACTTGTATGCACTTACACCACATATTAAGGAATTCAGATCGTTCCCTGGTGAGCCCAGTAGTAACTCTTGAGGCGTTGTTTTGTTAACCCAGCCCTGAGAGAAGTGCATGTGTGTCTTCTTTTATATTGCCTTTCTGTTTGGTTTTTAAATATTTAAAGGATAACTTCATATCTCAACAAGAGAGGTATGATTGTTATTACAGTACACAAAGTCCCTTTGCTCTGAGCCCTTCTGCATGTGTGCATGTAAAATTCTTTTTCATGAAGAAACAGAGTGCAGAGTACAGTAGAAAATGGGGGAAAAAAATCTTAAAGATGACTTTTTAATTTGAATAGCCATTCTGAATAGCTCATTAATGGGTGCTAGGGATGTGACATTGGCAGTAACTCAACCAGTTTTCATGAAGTTGATTTTAGTTTGCCATGCTGCAGTGCTACTGTTGAAGTTGTACAGTCTGTGAACTCTGGTTATGACATGTCATGAAATAGTATCTGTCAAGTGAGTTCTTCAGTCGCTGCATTAGGATTGTTGTTATACACATTTAATGATCTATCAATCATCTATACTGTTGTACATTTCAGCCTGATTTCCGGATAGCTGCCACAGGAGTCGTGCTTGATTTAGATAAATCCATAACAGTTGTGAAGAAATTAAAGCTGACTGGTTTCCCATTTAAAATTTACAAAAACACATCATTTATTAAGGTATGTGTGTATACTGTAATCCTGCTAGAATGAAGGTCGGAAGAAAATGCAACTTTGGGCTCTGTTCATCAGTCTCTTCAGGCAGAAGTCTCAACGTAATGGGAATTTTGCTGAGTTAGGGATGTTGAATAGGGTTTTTGGCCTTGTAATTTTTTTTTAAAGCATATTCAATACATTTTGTAAAAGTATCTTACAGGGAATATAAATTATTATGACTACGTCCATTAGTCAAACCTCACTCTTCTAAACTCTGTCGTGCCAAATACAGTACTGTCTTCCAGAGGGTTTCGTAAAAGTGGGGTGTGGATAATCAGTTGGCCAGCTTCCCCAGTGCCTGCCATCTCAGCAGAATATTAACCCAGTCTGTTCCTTCTCCAGCAGGGTTTGGTCCTATAGCATTTACAAACTGCAGGACGGAAACTGAGCTCCTGCAGAAATTAAAACTTCCTGTACAGTTGTGGAGCTGGCTGGGGGAGGAGGTGGTGTAAGACTGAATCTCCAAGGAGCCAAACCACTTTGGTGAAGCCTGCAGGCTACCCTAAATCAGGGAAACAGAGCTTCAGGTTAGGGGACTTGGGGCTTGAGCCTGCAAGTTGCTGAGTGCTCTGCACCCAGTCCAACAAAGCACTCAATCGCTCACTTAACTTTAAGCCCATGAATAGTCCCATTGACTTGTATTTTATAAATGCAGAAACTCATGTCCTAGAATGCTGCATTATATTAGGTACTTTCTCTCCTCCCCACCCCCCAAGTAATTTAAGGCAATTACAGCTTACAAGACATCAGCCAAATGTTACGTTATGGCAAACAAATCTTCAAAGGAGAAATGGGAAGATGCTTTCTAACATGTTCATGGTTGAGATGGGTGGGTGCAAAGGTGAAAACCTGAATTTATTGTTAAGAAATTTTACCTCTATTTATATGGTGTAAATTAGATGACTCTTAGAAGAAAAAAATAATCACCATCATAGATTCTTAATGTGATCAGTGACCGTATAAATTTAAGAACAACATTTTATGATCCCAATTTCCTGTTTATGATAAACTGCTTGGGGATGATTGTGTTTTTGTAGCCTACACAAGTCTGTATAGAGAGTGGTGGGATTGTATTTTATTCATAATAAACATGCCATCTTTAATAAATGGTCTATAATCTTTGTGTTTCACAGGGAATGTTCAATTCTCCATTAGAAGTGGCTAAATTTGAAGGGGCGGCCATTCGCACTGTGAGTGGTATTCGAGGACAGATCAAAAAGGCTCTTAGAAAACCTGAAGGAGCGTTCAGGGCAACATTCGAAGACAAGCTGCTGATGAGTGGTGAGTAGCACTCCCCAAATAAGAGATCATCATCCCATGCCTTTCCTCCTCCTTCCCCAAGTATGGAAGCACCATTTGTATTCTTCACTCTCTAATAACCTAAATGTGAATTCAAAGAGAACAGAATCTTTTGATTATTTATTACGTGTTGATGAATGTGTGTGTGACAAAGAGTTGGGAAAAAAATCACTAATGTTTGGTTCTTTTCAATGATGCTATTACTGAGAATAATAGGAAATACAGATGAAGGTCTATTAGTGACCTATTTCTCCCCTCAGTATTAGTTTGTTTTGTAAACTATATTCTGGAGAACTTAGAACTCCGTTTGCCTAGAGAACTCAAGCATATGCTGTATATAGCGGTGTGAGTGCTAGAAAGGGATTTTTATTATGAATCAGGGGAGAGTTGATAGCCCTGAATCAGAAGCTTTTCTCTCGTCTGATTTGTGATTACAAAGCAGATGTTTAATTTTTTAGTGATCTGCTGGGGATTCCCTACTTGACTGAAGTTGGATGATATGTGCATCAGGTCACTGTGCCCTATGCTCTGTTCTCATATGATTGTAGTTACACCATATTGAATTTGTGCTAGTTGAAAATTATAGCAGCATATAGTTTGGCTTTGAAAAACATGTAGAGGGAAGACTAATTTGGACATGCTGCTGTTGATAGGCACAGACTATATGTGACCTCCTTTGCTATAGATCATTATATGTTTTTTAATCGTGTAGGAATATCTAGTACAGTGATACTCAACTTGGGACTCTTCAGGAATATGCTTCTCTTTGTGTAACTTGTATGCAGGTTTTGAGGAGTCCAGAGGTATTAATACATGCATTGCTCTGCCTGATGCTCTAGAGACTGAGGATAAGAGGAGTGCTCCTCTTGTAAAATAGAAGTTAATTTAGTGTGTGGGTTGTAATTCAGTTGACTTCCTTATTCAAATGATGTTTATCTGTAGCGTGGATACAGTAAACCACATTGTCAAAAGCGAAGTGATCATGTTCTTTCCTTTCAGATATTGTCTTTATGCGGACTTGGTATCCTGTTTCCATCCCAGCCTTCTATAACCCAGTAACATCCTTGCTGAAGCCAGCAGGTGAGAAAGATACTTGGACAGGAATGAAGACAACTGGCCAACTGAGGCACGAACGGGGCATCAGACTGAAGCAAAACAAAGATTCCCTTTATAAGGTATCTTTTATATTCTTGCAATCTGTGAGTTAAAATATGTGTATGTGACCACCTCTGTTCCTAAAATCAGTGTAAAATTAAGTGCAATGTACATAAGTGTGTGTTTGTATGTGTACATCTCTTCACTCACAGAATAGTTGTCATGGCCCTTTTTGGGTGGTCTGCAGAGCAAGAACCAAGTTGTGGGGGATCGAGGTGTTGAGTTGGATGATGGATCAATGAGAATTTACAAAGTGACCCATGAAAAGTTGGAGAACCAGTGGGACATCCAGATAAAATGGCATTGAGGTTGATATAGGCAGACTTCTTAATTACCACAAAGACATTTGGCCTAGATGGCAAAGCTAATATCCATAATCTCGTAAAACCACATCATAAGATTTTTTGAAGACCCATAAGTGATAAGGGCTTTTGTTTTACTTCTCATCCAAAAGATGTAATGAGAGACAGCGTCCCACAGCCTCCCGCAGTGGCAGGGAGTTGGGAGGTATCCCCGCCACCTGAGGCAGCGAGCCATCATGGGCAGTGGGGTACCTCGCAACCCCCCGGCCCCCACGGTAGGGCAGAGGGACCCCAGCTGCTCCCCAACCACCATGGCAGAGGCAGGGGGGCCCTGGAGCTCCCAGCTACCCCTCAGCTGCCCAGCCCCTTCCCATTTTATCATGGATACTTTTAGTAAAAGTCAGGGACAGGTCACGGGCCTCCATGAATTTTTCTTTATTGCCCATGACCTGTCCATGACTTTTACTAAAAATATCCATGACAAAATCTTAGCCTTAGGTTCACCTGTGTTATACTATGTCTGTCATCCCTAGCCAAGGGCAAGAAAGACAGAGAACTAATTTTATTTGAAATGTAAAGTACTGTGCACAGGAAAAGTGTTATAAAAATATGATTCTTATGTGTGTGTGATTTGTTTTTTTTAAGCCAATAGTGAGGGAGAAGAAGCATTTCAATAAGCTCCACATTCCTAAAGCACTCCAGAAGGCACTGCCATTTAAGAACAAGCCTAAGAATCATGAGAAGAAAGCGAAGCCTACGAAGGACCAGTGGAGACCAGCGGTTATCAGGGAGCCTCATGAAAAGAAGGTAAATATGTTTTATTGTGAAATTAACACTCCTGTTTAAGATGGTGTTGCTTGCATCATGTGTGACTCTCAGTTTAATTTTAGGATCACTGAAATGTGCAGCTATTGCCAAAAATTTGTTCCTGGGATTATATCTTGCCTCCAGCCATCATTCCATCTCTGTATATGGTACATACCAGAGCTCTGTGCTGAATTGGTCCTGAGCAGACTACAGAGCAGATAGTTGCTAGGAATTGTTGTAGTAGATCATGTATGGCAAATGTATGTCTCCCCAATTCTCCTAGTACACCTCTACCTCGATATAACGCTGTCCTCGGGAGCCAAAAAATCTTACTGCGTTATAGGTGAAACCGCGTTATATCGAACTTGCTTTGATCCACCAGAGTGCACAGCCCCGCCCCCCCCCCGAGCGCAGCTTTACTGTGTTATATCCGAATTCGTGTTATATTGGGTAACGTTATATCGGGGTAGAGGTGTTTGTCCTAGTCCTTGTGTTCTCAAGATGTTTAGGTCAATGGTTTGCAGTTATTGCACCATATGGGAGTTTTAGGTATATAATTGCCTGCTTCTCTTTGCTCTTATGTTTGCCATCCATTAATAGTAAAGAGAGGCTTTGAACACAAATAAAGAAATTGATGCAGGATTTGGGGAAAGGTAGAGGGTTTGTAAGAACGGGAGGATGTAAACTTCAATTTAGCCTTCCTGTAAAGTTAAATAATCTTATAATAATGATGATGCACAACACTTTTCAATAATACCTTCAATGCAAGGATCTGAAAATAGCTTCATAAATGATAATTAAGCCTCTTAATGTTCCTATGATTCGGCATGGTAATTATCCCCATTTTACAAAGGTGAAACAGAGTCACAGTGAGAGTAAGTGATTTGCCCAATGTCTCTGATCCTGACACTGTTCATTAAATAATATCTTTAACTCATGGTTTCCCAGGGGTAACATTTGTTCTTTCTTTTGGGAGGCTGTTCTGTGGCTCACCCAAAATGTAACTATTTCTATATTTAACTCTGTTTTCTGTTTCAATCAGATATCAGCCCTACTTACTGCTTTGGGTACCGTGCATAGTTACAAAATAAAGAAGGCCAAATTAAACCATCGTCAGCACCTTAAAGATTACCTCAAAAGGAAGAACAAGGAGGAGGAAGAGAAATTTAAGAGGCAAAAGGAAGCCAAGAAAAAACTCTTTCGAATTATGGGACAGAAGGAGAAAAAGAGGCAGAAGTCAAGCTTGAAGGGATCTGGAGAGAGAGAGAAGTGAGTTTCTGGAGGTCTCATCAGATCTCCAATGGAACTGAAGGATAGTTATCTATGCAGTACCTACAAACATCAAATCAAAAGACAATATCTGAAACCATGCCTTGGAATAAATTGAACTTGCTATTGAGAAGACAAGGGGAAAAAAATACTATGACCTCTTATCATTTGGAAATGCATATAAATAAAAGATGTAAATTATTTTTGGGGGGGTGGGGGGGAATTCATATCTACTGGAGAACTGTCTCCTTTGTATTTCTGTGCAGTTACATCAATACTGCATGCTCTGCAAGCCACCATTAAACTATTTTAATGTTAATTATTGAATGTCATTCATTTATGAATGGACTACCTTGATTTCAATGGACTGCTCCCGGAGTAAAGTGCTACTTAATGTAAATAAGGGTGTCAGAATCTGTCTCTGGGTTGGTAATGCTCAGGCCTGGTCTACACTAGAAAATTAAGTCAGCATAACTACATGGCACGGGTGTGAAAAATCCACACCCTTGAGTGGCATTAAGACAGTATAAGTACCTGTGTAGACAGCACTAGGTTGACAGAAGAATTTTTCCATCGACCTAGCTACCGCCTCTCAGGGAGGTGGACAGGAGAGGTCCTCCCATTGGCATAAATATTGTCTACTTTGAAGTGCTGCAATGGCGCAGCCGTGCCTCTATAGCGTTCTAAGTGTAAACAAGCCTTTAGTCTTTTCCTAATTCTGCCCTGCAGCAGAGCTACTGTGAAAAGGCAGGAAGCTCACTACTCTACAACAGCCACGTCCTGGAAAGGGCAGGGTGCATTATTTGGCTTTGGTGTTATAGTAAATTCCATGGAAGTAGTCACTTCCCTATATCTGGGTCTTGCATTCCTGAACTTGAGCACTGCAGAAGTATTTCCCATATGCCTTCCGCTGTAGTTCAAAGCCAAGTGTTCAAAAGAAAAAATGATTCACCTGCATCCTGCCCCTGGTCAGTATTTGGGCAGTTCTTCATTGTCCACTTGGATTGTGGCTAGAACCGTGAATGGATACTCCACAACTTGTGCAAGTACTTTGGGACTCTGTCTGCCTGGGAGCAAAAAGGTGTGGATCATCCTCCTCTCCCCCACCCCCCACCTCCCCCCCCGGCAAGTTAGCATAACTGTTGAAAACACCCTTAACACACCTTTTATAAAAGCACATTGATATTTATGGATGAAAAGCAATACATAAAAACTAGGTATTTTTTTATTGAACTGGTGCAAAAGGCTGTATAGTCTCCCTTTACATCAATACAAACCCCTGGTTTATAATCAATTTAGCTTAAATTAGTTTAAACTACCCTACGATAAATCATTCTTAAACTGACCTGTTTTTAAAAATAACTTTAAGTTAAACTGACGTAACATCTGTGTGTTAAATGTGTTTTTGAGGAGGGTAAGTTATATCCATGTGAAACAAAAAGGTAGAACTGCTTTAAGTGGAAAACTCAACTCCACCTTAACTATGAAAGTGTAACTTCCTCCATAACAGAGAAAAAACTATTTTGAAATCCCTAGTAGAGCCTTTTTATTTTGGAAATTTATGAGGGGAAACATATTAAGTAACCATCAAGGCAGATTTTTTTTTTCATTGTTTTGGACTTCAGGGGGCCCAGTATCCCCCACTTTTATGATGATAGAGATTCTGGCCAGGTTCCAATACATTTGCTAATTGTTCCTGTGCTTTGATTTAGGATGCTCTAAGGTAGGTCCCTATAAATCCCTGCCTATAACATGAGGGAAGTGTGACACACAATGTATAGATTAAAATGACCATGGAAAATAATGGCTATAATACAGACTTTGCACAGCAGGGAGATCACATTAATACTTTTATGTACCAAAAGTGAACAGAGTCTTGGTCGCATGCAGCTACATGGTTTTCATTCAGAAAGACTGGAAATGGCCTCTAATACACTTCTTTGGCCTGTTTTTCACATTCAAATGTTTTAGTTTTCTCTCCATGGAATAGGAAGGGGAAGTGGCTTGCTCTCAAACATCCTGTAATGCTAGAGTGGGGCTAAATTCTAAATGGGTCCCTGGTGTGACACCATTGGTGCTGGTGGATTTGCAGCTGAGAGTGAGTTGGCCCAGTTCTGTGAGAACACCTGGGAAGCTTTCTGAGATGAGCAAAACCGCTGGTCATTCTCTGGGCATGGAGAAATGAATGTCTTTGTATGACACTGGAGTAACCCCCAAAGTGGAAGGGGAACGCCCAAGGTTTGTACATGGGGAGTTTATTCCAGATTCTCCAGGGGTGGGGGGGAAGGGTTGGTTTTGCTCCTGTTCAGAATGGGCACAGAGTTTGACATTTGAACACAGATGATCCTTGTGGAGACTTTGTGCATCTGCACCCGCCCTTAGCTAATGTACTTTCTGTTAGCATACTGCCCTAGCTCCCCTGACCTCCGCTGTGCTGTCATAGCCTGGCAGGAGGTGCACAGACATGTTACTCCTCACTCAGCATTCACTCTCATTGGTTTTGCCCTTGGGCTTGAGAGGGGGGAAGGTGGCAAAGCCCAGCCAGCCCCCCGCTCCAGCCTGGCCTTTACCAAATACACAGCCTGAAAGCCATGAAACCCCTGCCGCATGGGCTGGTGGGGGCATATCATGGAATAGTTGTTCCCCATCCCATTCTGTGCCCTATGGGCCAGAATCCATAGGTCCAGGCTTCTCTTGGTTCCCTTGAGCAGAGGTGAGAACATTTGGCCCAAAATTAGTCAGCAAAAAATGGCCTTTTTATGGGGCTGTTTGACAAACTAACTCTATCTTTATCTAGCATGTTATCAAATATGGAGTATACCTGATAGGGCAGGGTATTTGCAGATGGTTCCAGGAGGATGTGTGGTAGGATCTGTCTTCGTGAACATCCCCTCTTTGCACTGTACTAGGTAATGAACAGGAGCTTGACCAGGCTCTGATCACATTTCACATTCACCTACCTGAAACAATCCGCCTCCTCTGTGTCTCCGAAGATTGTTACAAGGTAAGCAGAGTAGAACTATCACTGTCACAAGAATAATGTCTTGGTAATACTGTATATAGTGGGGAGAATACTACAACAAAGCCAGAGTTATCTGAGAGAATCATTGGCAATGTTTCTACAGGTGGCAGAACAAGGGTCTGCAGCTGTTCTTATCTTGAGTGAACATAGTGAATGCCACAGGAGGTACAAATAACAAGCAATTTTGCTCATGTCTAATCCCCAGGCAAACTTAAAAACAACAACAATCCCTTTACACATTTTCCACATACAAATCTTCCAAGTCAATACACCATCCAGCTCTCCCTGAAGGAGGCTATACATAATAAACTGTACCCAAAGTATTTCACAGAGCTAATGATCACAAGATATTTGCCACCTTCAGCCACGGATTTCAGTGGAGATACAACAGGGCTGATTCAGCCCACAAAGTGACAATAAACATAATAGCAGGGAGAGCCTGCAAACGAAGAGGATTGGGCAATGCATCATTTTGAATGAGAGATGAGAATGGATGGAGAGTAAATGAGGGAGCTAGATGTGGAAGGAGCAGGAGGAAGGCTGCAGAATATGGGGGTTGGGAGGGGGGCGGTTCTTGCCTCAGCAGTGATGGGAAGGTGAAAGGACAGTAGAGGCCTGTGCTAGATGAGGACAATAAGAGGAGGTAGCATTTTTTAAATGTCCTGGGAAGCAGAAGGTCAGCTGATGAAAGTTCTCTTCTACAAGGCAGATTTTCTAGTGGACAAATTGCAGCTAACTGCCCTTTGAGTCTTTTGAGAATCTCTCCCACTTGTCTTCCTTAGTTTAAAAATGTCAAGTTGCTGCAGCTCACCACCATGACTTATTCACACTGAGGAAAAACTACTCTCTGGGAGATGGAATAAAATATGTGCTGTGAAATCCATTTGTATTGATGCATCCAGCTATGTAAGTTTGAAGCCAAGAGTAGTCATTTCAGTCCCAACCAGCATTTGGGAGATTTTTATTTTATACCCATTATCTTTTTAAAATGGGAGAGCTACTCTGTAGTGACAAGAAATTATGAAATAAAAGCTCCATCCACATGGCAGAGCAAACCTAGTTAATGGATGCAGTATTTAAGCACAGTACAGGGGTTTCCTGAAGAAACTACCTTGTTAGAAGACTGTTAAAACACAGTACCCTCCTGATGTAATTAAAGCATGGGTTGACCTTTTTCGTGTAGGAGTGTGAAAGAAACACCCCCCCCCCCCGAATGACACAAGTTTTGCCAGCATAAGTGGTAGTGTGCACAGCGCTATGTTGGTGGGAGAGCTGGTCTCACCAACATTGCTCCTGCTGCTCGTGGAGGTGGTTTTATGTTGATGGCAGAGCTCTCTCCTGTCAGCATAGAGTGGCTGGCTACGCAAGCAATCTTACAGCAGCTAATAGTGTAGACATGGCCTTAAACATATCTTAGCTGTGTCTCCAAACTAGGACAAGGTTCTGGTATAATTTGGGGATACAGTTAAAAACATTGGCCTGGTTTTCAAAAAGACTGAGCACTCACAACTCCAAATGAAGTCTGGGATAGCTGCGGATATTCTACACTTCTAAAAATCAGGGCTATGGTTTGTTCCCATGTACACTGTACTGCGTTTTAAGATTCTTTGAGGGTGATAGAGTTGACAGCGCCTATTGCAATTAGGCATATTGCTTTCTCTGGAACCAAGCTTAAAGACCACCCTTGCTCTAGTTTTAAAGGTCATTGTTGATGGAGCCTTATATTCACAAACACCAGGCTTGATCATGTTGTCTGTTTTAATGTATTGTGCCCTAAATTATTGGGTTTTGAAAACAGAGTCTATTAGGAAACTTAATGGAGCACCTCATTCCAATTATAAGAAATGCATTGGTGGCAGAAATTGAAATGCATAGAAGATGAATGTGTTAAATAGTTGCCTAAAATGAGGCAATAGCTTGAAATTAACCTTGTTCACAGGAGTAGCTTGCTACAGGATGGTGCAAAAATGTGGCGTCACTTAAATTGCAGAGTAGAAGAAACAGTGGTTCAGTGTGTAAATGGCTAGAAAAGTCAGATAGCAAAAATATACCCACAACTTTTGCACAAGCCAAAATCCTTCTCCAGGATAGCGCTCACCGTGCTTTGGCCTTGCTTTGTCTTGACTCTTACTACATTGGGCTACACCCTCTTATTTCGGCTTTTCCCTATCTCCTAACTGGAAGACTTTTGTATAGTAAATTGATATGGCAACAGATTCATGTATCAATGACCCTAGTTCAGTGTATCCAGGACCGCTGGATTTAAAAGCAGGGGTTTCTACTGCTAAACAAGCAGGTCCATTAGCACCCATGGCAGTAGTGGACTCTCAAACCTCTGTGCATGGTCTAACCACTGGTGGGAAACAGAGCTATGCTCTGTTAACAGAGATTGCTCTAAATTCCTTGCACATTCAGTATGGAGGAAGGTTGTGCAAGAAGTTGCTAAGCTTTTTGGCAGGCATGTGCCTAGTAGATATTAAGAGATGGAAAAGACAAGAGCTGGTGGATTAATCTGCATTATATAATTTATTTGATAAATCTCCCTCTTTGTTGTTGTTGTGCACCAATTGTCCACAAACAATTGACATTTAATCATAATTTGCCATTTTATCATAATTTAATTAAAACTATTCATGGAATACTTTCTGTGAATTATTCCTGTTCTGGAGGACATTCACAAGCAAGAAGGCTGTTTGTAGTCTGCCCACGAATTAGCGGGTGGAGTTAAAGACTATTTAAAGTTGGCAATACAGAACTTCCTTGTTTTTGTGAGGATTTTACCTCAAGTTAATATGCATTAAGAATACATGCTTTTCCGAGGGAAGACAAGGCCCCAAGAGGGAAATCCTGCCCTGCCCTTGAGGGTTTCAGGTGTAATGCAGCTGAATTGGAAGAGGTCTGTGTTATGGATCTGAAGACTGCCAGGTTATTCCCTGCCAGCGAATGATGTGGGGGTGGGGAAAAATGCATCTATGTAAATATATTAGTGCAAGGACCCCAGAACATCTTTAGAAGTGAATTTGGATATTGTACTAAAATGAGACTTACTGTTGCATTATTATTATTTGTATTTGGTTAATGGCAGCTGTCCCTTGAAGAATAGGGTGCGCCAGACAGCATGTGTTAGAGACTGAGAGCAATGTGTGGCTGACTTTACCTGTGTAAGCTCCAGAAAGTGAGAACTTGATGTAATGAAGATTCCAGAAAGCAAGTCTCATTCTGGAAGGGGCATCATTAACACTTATGGGGGACTGGGGGGCTCAGGGTATTACTAATTGATAGGTCACTAGTTAGAATCCCATGCAGCTAAACAGAGATTAAAAATAGTCCCAATTTAATGGATATTTGATAGTCCCCGGTCTGAGATGACTGTGTTTTGCTCTAGTCTGTAAACTTTCTGGTCCAGGAATTTTCTTATTTCTTCACTCCCTATGAATGTGTGAGCATTGGCAACACCGATATGCCTTTGGAGTGGTCAGGGGCATGTTCGGCACGGGAACATGAATCTTATGGGGTCTAGAATCTTATGACCTGCATATGTATGTTTGGCTCATGACGTTAAAACATCATGTCTTGAGGTTGGCCAAACTGCTCTGCAGGTGCTATGGGCCAGGAGTTACCTGAAGAAATGGCTGTGGACAGGGCCGGCTGCAGGCACCAGCGTAGGAAGCAGGTTCTTGGGGCGGCAAATGGAAAGGGGCGGCAAGTCGGTGGCAGGTCCTTCAGTCCCTCTCGGAGGAACAAACCGGCTGCCGAATTGTCACCGATCGCGGCTTTTTTTTTTCTCTTTTCCCTTCTCTTTGCCACTTGCGGCGGCAAAAAAGCTGGAGCCAGCCCTGGCTATAGAGGCCATAAAGTGCTGGGTTGTGTTCTGTTTGTTAGAAATCCCCAGTCTTCCCTTGCCGCCTTCCCTACCACACCCAAAAGAAACAGAAAGCAGCACCCATGCTGGAGATGACAGGAGCCTGGAGAGCACCTTTGAGTGTTTGATTCACAAATAATCCTAATAGGTTTAACTGGCTTTAATTTGGGCTTTGATCATATCTCCCCATTGACGTAAATGGAAGGGATGTTCATAGCTTTGCTACTGCGACTAATGTTAACCTGGAGACGCTTTCCCTCTACCCCACCCAGCACAGAGCTCTCTTCTTTCAGCAAAGAAGGGGAGATAGGATTTGCCACAGGATGCCCCCTTTGCTGCTGAAGTGTACTCCAGGATCTAAGCTTTTCATTAAAAATGTGAATCCAGTGTAACCAATGCAACCTTATCTGCCTGACTCAGCAGACACAGAGCAGGAAACAATAGCTCTGAAAGGTGTGAAATGCCCCATTCATCTCAACAAGGCATCAATTTTTGGAATAGAATAATGCCAATTTAAATGTCAATGTTGTTAAGGCATAGACAACAAGGTCAACAGTGCAAGCTTAGTAGATAAAGCTTACACTTACCATAGGCATGGAATGGAAAGAGCACACTTGTCTAACGAAATAGTTTCAGGCTGATTGGCTTCTGACTCAGCCAGTCACTGCACTGGGCCACTCAGAGAAAGGGTCCCTCCCCAAACAGAGACCTCAAAATTTGGATCTGTATTTGCCATCAGATGCAGACAGAGCCCTGGTGTTTTTACCACTGTGCCACAGAATTTCAGAGCAGGTTTCAGTGGCTGCAGTCTGTGCTAGTCAGTTGGCACCCTTGCACCTAGTCTGGGGACAGTAGTTCCTGAAATACAGGTACTAATTTTGCCAGTGCAGATGCAGCTAGGCTTTTAACAAAAGCCTCAATTCCGCAGAAACTGATTGGGGCTGTAATGAAGTTCATTGTGACCTTGAGTCAATTCCAGCTTATTTTGAGACCTGTGGAAAACATGTTGGAATGAAGTGCTTAGAAGGCTGGGATTTTTTACTGCGCTCTATTACCCCCATACTATTTGTGAATGTACTACACCAAAATGAAGTAAGGGTACAGAGTGCTTACATCAGATGAGATGAGCAGAGGAAGTTGGTGCATTAAACCAGCAGACCAAGCACAGCTGTGGTTCAACACAATGGCCAATTATTGTGGGGGTTTTATTACATAAAGTTGGTTTTGAGCAGCAGAGACCAATTGAAGGGAGGGGAAAGAAAGTTTGTGCTAGTTAATGATAAACAGCTGCTGCCTCTTCAAAAATTCTCAGCACTGTGTGCTGATATCCCATAGTTCAGCTCTGTGCTCTAATTGGAATTATCCTACCTCCCTCCTGTGCTTATTCTATAAAGGGGCTGCCCAGCTCAGGTTTGCTTTTGGCTACTGTTGTTCTATCAAATGCTGTTCCTTGTATACAGAAGAAGGTACAGTTGAAAGAGAAAGGGGCAGATGAAGAAAGAAAAGGAGGAATGTTCAAGTTTGGGCAGAGTGTAGTTGTCCTTACAGGCTACTCTCATTCTGTTTCTCAAGTAAGAAAGTAAGGGAAGGAAATAAATAAATGAAATTACAGGAAAATCTTCTGTTTGAGCTACCTCTGTGGGATATGAAACTATTGGGCATCTCCTTGTTGAGAATAGAAACCACTATAAGGCATGTTAATGCTATAAAAATAGAAGATATGTTTAAAAATTAAATAACTAGTACAGCAAGGTAAGTAGGAGCAACAGGGATACGTTTAATAATCAAATATGATACAAAAATTAGAACTGATTAGAGATGACCAGATGTTCTGTTTTTTCCCCTAAGCATCTCTGATATTCAGTTTGTAGGTGAGATGTTAATGGTGATTAACTATCTAATATACCAAAATTCTAACCTACTTACCATTATAAAGAACAAAGAAAAATTGACTATGATGACCTATAACAAAGTAATGCCCAATCCTGCAAAGATGCAGGCATATGTTTAACTTTGAGTGTATGCCGTCCAGCCCGTCCCATTGTCTTCAGTGTACATGTATAAATCTTTGCAAGCTGGGGTCCAAATACACAGGGATTATTTTACTCATCAAGGACATGTAACCATCGTATTAGTGTGCTGCCAGCTGGTCTGAGCAGACATCTGAGTATATGTGAATGTATGGGGCAATGAGGCAATTTGGTTAAGCCTTGCCAGACAAGGAGTAGCCTTTGTCCAATAAGCAGTGCTAGGTGAAAATGAAAGGGATGCAAGTTCAGACCTACGAGAACAATCACCATTTTAAGGAAGGAACTTTTTGAGGAACTGTACTGTATGCTTATACTTGCCCATCTCTTGGTGCCTTCCTTTACTTGTTGTTTTAGGAGCCTACCTGCATAGTTTAATCTATTGTGTGTGTGGTGGGGACTGTGTTATAAAGGTTGGCCTTATTTGAACACGGTTTATGGGCAAGCTTAAGCCCACAGGTAAAACACAGTTTGGTTCTATCTGCACAGGCAAGAGACAACTGGTTAAAATTAAGTCCCAGGAACACTTATGAACCCTAATACTTGCCTGTTATATGTGGGTTGTGATGTTTCATTAACATCTGTAAAGTGCTTTGAGATTCTTAGGTGAAAGGCAGGTGGTACTGTACGTATGGCTTGAATTAGTGCGGTCTTCTTGCCCGTGTATAGCCAAGGTTCATAAAAGGAGATTTAGAAAGCATAAATCCTCAAGTAGTTAAAGCAAACCTCATTAATCTGAGGCAACTCCAGATTTAGAGTTTTTTGAAAGCTTCACAGTGCTTTATAAACCATATCTGATACTCTCTGAAATCTGAAAACTCACTCTCCCCCCTTGCAAGCCAGCTTTGATGCCAAGAACACTTAGAGCTAATTCTCTCTTCTTTGCCCTTGCCGTTGACCTCATTTACAGAGATGAAAGGAGAGAAAACAATTAGTTCACTGAGAAATTCTATTATGTGCAAGGGATGTGGACATTTGATCAATACTCTAGGGTTATGGTCTCAGCTAGAAGGGGATATTTGTCTCCGGATTGACTGATGCCCATTAGTCCCAGAAGTCTTTGCGAAGGAGTAAGATAGTGATCCAACCTTTTACTGCTGAAAATCTAAAACATACCATTTAATCTTCTCAAGTGGTGGACTAGGATGGATTTTAAACTTAATTCATCATGATGAGGAAGAGTAAGGGCTAATTAGGGAAATGTGCCTGCAGTTTAACTAATTTGTAAAAAGATAACCGATTATTTCTTTGTATGTTTGTGTCTATATTCTCTACCTCCCTCCTTCCCCTTAAGAGGCTACTGGAAGTCCTAGTCCTATAAGTTGGTCAGTGCAGGCTGGATCCTTCCACCCACTTGGAACAACATGGGCTTCAAGTTTGGAGCTGGTAGTGTTCTAGGAACCTACACACTGCTGCTGTTCTGCAAATGTTCTGTCTGCTGCCTACTACAGCTCTCATTTTAGCCTTGTCAGTTAGTTCAGTTGTAACAATTCCAGATTGTCAAATATTTTGAATAAGAGATTCTTAAAATATTAAATATGTTCATAACCATAAACTGTACCGGTCACTCATGTACTCTTCTTTCAGCTACTTTCAAGTCACTGTGAATTACTGTCTTTTTAAGACGGGACACAAATCAGCTGTATACAAGATAACAGAGGTTATTTCTCTGTGTCTGCATTATCTTACCTCCCTCCATCTCCTTAATATGCTGCCATAGAACATAATCTGATGAGCTGATCTGTGCAGGAAAAACATGGCCTTCAGCATATCTGTTAACAGGCAGTAAAGATTGAACGAATCAGTGTTCCATTCTCCAAGTCTTAAGCAGAGACATAGCTGGCCCACAATTGTATAGCTTGTCATGTTAATAAAATCTCATTGAATTGAGCATCAAGGTCAAGATTGTGTGACTCTGCAGACTCCCTGTTCAAGTCAATTGGGCAGGTGAAATGGCCCTGGCTCCTTTTTAAATTGACACCTCATTGAGGCATTGTATGTGTGTATTGGGGTTGCAGGGGGCAATAGAGTTATCTTTGAGGCTACTATTGTCTGGATGGGAGACGGTTTTCTGCAGGGCTAGACGCAAGTGTAGCAGTGAGTAAGTTGCATTGTTGAAGGCTCTTTGAAACACAAGTGTTAAATACCGTGCAAAGCAGCAAATGTAGGGCAAAGACACCAAAATTGTGGGTCTGATTTTTTTTTAACAGGATCTATGCAGATAATTTCCAATGAATGAAGCACTGACGCTGTTATAAGAAAAGGGTTAATTCAACATAACACCCCTATGAAATGTACAGAAGGATGGCTGGTGATATTAATCATAATCAGCACTTCCTATACTAATGCACTTTAAGCACATTTATTAATTTCATGCCACTAGCAGCCTCTAGGAACAGATGATTTGCCAGATTGAGTAAGACAGTTGGTCCTTAGAGTCAGTAATCCTGCCTTCAGAAGTGGTCTATGTCTGATGTGACAGAGAACAGATATTTTGCATTTGAATAGCACCTTCCATCCATAACGTATACCTCACAGCAACCCTGATAGGTGGTTATGAGCCATGTTTACAGAAGGGGAAACAAGCATAGAAAAGTTAAATGACCTGCATAACTTAACAAGCTACTCAGTGGCAGAGCTGGCGAAAGTGCTGAAAACCCCTGGTTAACCTTATCTTTGCATGTATGCCTACATTGTTATTAAGCATCAGAGCTGCTGCTGTGGGGCAGTACAGAGGGATGGCCAAGAAACAACGTATCTTCTGGATGTAACCATTTTGATGGGTGGGGGGAGGGCTTCTTTCAAAGAGCCATTTTGCAATGCTGCTCCCCTTTCTGGTCACTCAGTGTGTTCTCCTGAGCATTGTTATCACTACACATTTATATGGAGAGTATGAGGGGGGGAAAATGTCCTTTGTTTGACATTGTTTCAGCAACTAACACCACTAGGCCTGCTTGTGGTAACAGTAGGGTTACCATGCGTCCTCTTTTTCCCAGACATGTCCGGTTTTTTGGCAGTCAAACCCCCGTCTGGGGGGAATTGCCAAAAAGCCGAACATGTCCGGGAAAATGGTGGCTCTGCTCCTCCCCAGACACTTCGGCTCTGTTTAAGAGCCGAGCTGCCCGAGCGCTATGGGCTTCAGGCAGCCCCCTTGCCTCCGACCCCCAGCCGCCGGCCGGGCACTTCCCCTCCCGTGCTCCGGCAGCACAGGGTCCGGAGGCATGGGGGCTGCCC